>NC_052532.1:188794064-188946646 GCF_016699485.2 Gallus gallus | reverse complement strand
GATTTTTATCTGGGAGAGTGCAACTACATGCACAGCTGAACACAATACAGAAATGTTATAGCCAAAGGCTGAACAAATGGTCTTAGGCGTTCAGGCCTTGTGTGTGGACGAGTAGCAACAAAGTTACTGATGTGCAGAATTATTTCTCATATCTTTAAAACAGAGAGGCAGTGAACGGCTCCAGTAAGAAATTTAATCCATAAGGTCCTTAAACTTCCACTGCTTATGCACAACATGAGGAGAATCTCAGCTCAGGCACAACAAGGCTTGTCTCTATGGGAGATGCAAAACACCAGTGCCAGGTAGGATTTATAATATGAACAACTCTCAAGAGCACCACTTGAAGAGAACTTAAAATACAGTTCCCATGCAATATTACTAAGAGCTAATATTTCCAAGTCTGTTAAACACATGGATAAACCACTGACGCATATGCTGAGCAGCTGTACTTTATCAGCATTATTAAAGACACTTAAATCCAGAAATGTTCAAATGCTGCGAGGGGATGTGTGCATTTCCCTACATTTTAGAAATCAGGAGACAATGCAATGTGGAAAACGTGAAGCAATGCTTACAAAGAAGTCTGTTTTTATGCTTGAACTGCACATTTTGTTTTGCTTCTTTTTTTCAGTATCCTGATTGCAGCTGTTACTCACATGCACAGGAGCTGGCATTGCAGAGTAATTCCCATACCCAGGCCCCACAATTTCTCCTCAGAATAATGACATTCCAAAAAGATGCCTTGTTTATGGCTCTGGCTGGATACAAGCTAATGAAAAACTCAGTACAAGAGAATAACGTGGATTAAAGATTACCTTCACTCCAAATATAAATCTTTTTCCAATGAAACAGGTTTCAACTGCATGAACTAAGACTCCTGGAGATGCAGCTTTGTTTGTTTCTCCTGACAGCTGATTAAAGTCTTGAATACACCTTGAGTAAAAACACACAGAGAAGTAATGCACCAGAGGAAGCCTTCCATAGCAGTTCAGCTGTAGTACAGGTAGGACTATAGGTAGCTATTGTGTTAGCATCAACTAAACAGAATGAAACAGGCAATTGTGAGCCTATAAATTGTTCAGTTCATTTCATTTATTACAATGAAATAAAGTACAACTACTTTAATAGTTTATTATACATACCACTTTTGAGTGTTCACTGTGTGTCTCCAATTTTTGTAACAGCACAACTGTACAAAGGGACATGGTTTAGTGGGGAAATATGGGTGATAGGTGGACGGTTGGACGGTTGGATCCTGGAGGTCTTTTTCAACCTTGGTGATTCTATGATTTATGTACTGCAGTGCTGTCATATATGCTGCTATTTCTTATACATCCTTTCTGCCAACACATTTAGAGAGATGGCAGCATCTATATTAAGATATGCAAATAGTTTTGGTGTTCATGGCAGTGCAATCCAGCGTAGAATGGCTACCACAAGAATATTAATTATATTAATATGAGAATTAAAAAGTATTCATCCATGACCGAATGATAACACAAGCCAGTGGGAAAGAACATACAGAAATAAGCAGTGAATGTATCTGAGTATCTTACTGCAATAGTTTCATATATCAGAAAGTCTTGATAATGCAGGCGGTCAGGCTCTAAGGACAAACAGCCTTTCTTAGAAATCCCACACTGCTTAAGGAATACCTGTTTTTTTCTTTAATACAACCAGCTTTACACCTTTCTCTTAATCCAAACTGTAAACCAAATAAACAAGAAACAAACAACAATAACAACCTGAAGGCTCTACGTTTAGCATAAGAGTTTTCTTCTGAAATCTTGAGGAAAAGTTATGTTTATCTCCCTGGAAAAGGCAATTTACTTCCATTTTGTCAATTTTAGGCAGGACCCAAGCAAGAAGCCCAATCAATCAAACTGTGAAACTTAAGTTGTCTTCAATAGATCAGCAGAGGATCTTTTATGTAGAAGTAATCCATCTCAAAATGTCAAGATTCCAGGAGGAAACCAAACTTAGCACTTTCTCAAGGTGACTGGTACCTGGGAAATGCTGGCAGGGAGCACTTCAGCAGCTTCTTCCTACTCACCTCCCCATCATCCATGCTCATCTTAAATGCTTTTTGGCTGAAGAAAAAGCAGCAGCTACACAGTTAAAAGCAATTAATTCCTTACCTCTGCAGATTTCCTGCAGTGACGCCAAAGAATGGATCTAAGCAACTTCCAAACACAGTAATGTCAAACAAATCATTAGTGTCAGCAATCTTTAGGGACAATCTGTATCTGTAGCTTGCTTCTTCAGCTTCACCTGTGCAGCCACATTTAAGACAGTTAAACCTGACAGAAGAGAGTAAAAGAATAAAAGAAGACTGAAGACTGAATACATGAACTTCTGCTAATCACTGCTGAGGTAAGAACTTATCTGCATTGTAAGTACTACTAGAATAATTGGTCAAATACTCCATTACAAATTTTAGGATTTTTTTTCTCAATCTTTATCCCCTGAGGTATTAATATTGCCATTAGCTCAGTAAGGGGCCTGTGTTACTACAGAATCCCTATAGCCTCTTTTATAGATTTATTAAATGCTAGCCTGATGTCAGTACAGGGATAGAGTGGGCTCAGAACAACCTATGGGGGAGTCACTTTGAATTCCTTAGCATCTGTCTCTGTTTTGTCCTCTTCTGGAATTCTTCTTTCTATAGCTTTAGCATAAAACCTAGATTTAAAAAATTACAAGGAAACAGCTCAGTTGCATGTTCAACTTCAGCATGTGAAACAATAGATATCCTTACTCTGCAAAGCCAGCTCCTTTCATTTTGTGCTGATATTCACTGATGTATTCTTCCTCTATGCATCATTAATTTGACATAACAGAGTAGGGAAAAATGAAAGCTTGCATGTTTCTGGACACACAATAAGTGGAAGTGTCTTAGAGAATTGGACAATGCACTGAACATACAGAACAGTGAGAAATAAAAGGTAGGGTTTGACTTACAGAGGCTTTCAGGTAATGCCTTCTAACCTAGGAACAGCACAGAAGAACTGAGCTGCAGAGGATGCAGTTGTAAGCTATTAAGACACATCATTCGTTCTCCTACACTGTCCCTCAGAATTGCATGGCACTTAACACAATGGAAGTCCTGATGCATAACCATCTCCAAACTGCTGCAGGAATACAAAGAAACCCACGTAGCACTAATTTCAGATATTTATGCTACTTATCACTAATTGATTGCTCAATTATTAGTAACATATTGTTCAGACCTGGGACCTCCCAGACTGCTAACAGGACACATGAGATACAGGACATACCTCCTGGAGTCCAGGATCAGCCTCGACAAGCAGCTCTGACAAGCAGGGTAGATGAAGCAGGAGTTCTGGATGGAAATCACAGAGGCAGACAAGAGTCGTCTTGCACTACTCATGTGCTCGCTGGATCGCCTGAAAGTGGGAAGCCAAAATGGCTCACTGAGTTCTCACGTTCTGAGATGTTAATGCAGATTGCTTTTAGCTGGGTTTTCTCAACGCTTTGAAAGGCAACCCTCAGGAAACAACGATCCCTGTGAACAACAGGCCTGTTCAGACACCACCAGCCTTAACCCTTGAAAAGAGGTGAAGATACATAATAAGAAGCAAACATTCTCAACATTTATACGCTGTTTCAGCTGAATCATCAGACATTACAAAACAAAACAAAGAAAGACCATATAAAGGCCATATATACATATAAGCCCTATAAAAGAAATGCTGCTCAGCTGTTCCACAGGGGAGCTCATGCTTTAACGATGTTCTTTACGATACTGGCTGTGATGCAACTCCAGATACGTTCAGCACAACATGGCATATAGAAAAGAAGACTCCAGCATCGAACATAGCTGAGCTTCCTTTGCTCCTTACACACTGAGACGTGGGATGGGGCGCAGCACTTATGTTTCCCCACATATACTATATTATATTAGGCGATCACTTCAGAGCAACGGAGCCAACACGCCCACTTGCGACGCATCCAGCAGCGCCTGCTGCCCTCTGGCGTGCAGAAACAAACACACGCGTACGGACCTTACGCTGCCATGTTTACCTTAAGGCTTTGTCACCGGAACGAGGGCTGCGCCACCTCCCCGGCAGCCCTCAGAGTGGCACGGAAGGCAGAGGTCGGAATGCGACTACCGTGACCGTGCCTCAGCCTCGGGCAGCGCAGCTCCGCGCTCCCCGAACTCGGAGGAGAACCCGGAAGGCGGAAGTGGTTAGTTGCTAAGGGCCGTTGCTAGGGGCGGGGCGATGCGGCGCTCATCCAATCGCGTCGCATCGCGGAGGCATGACGCCCCACTTCACCAATAAGAAGCGAGGAGCTTATCCGCGACTGAGAGCGGGCATGCATCTCGGAGGGCGGATCACGTGCTCCAAGCAGCCAATCGCTGTCTTCTCACCGTGCCCGAACTTTACATGTCACGCCAGCCACCTCAGCCAACCAACCGCGAGAGAGCGCGCGAATTAACCACAACCTGTAACCAATCGGAAGCCCGTCCCCTTAGTGCCCGCCCACCACGTGCGAGACCATAACCCCTCCCCTTCGGGGTTGTCCCTCAGAGTGCCCCGTGCGGGGCTCATGGGAGGTACTTCCCACCGTCAGGGGCGGGGGGGGGGCGAGGGGTGGGCTGTCTATAAAGCCGCGGGCCGGTGGCTAGCTCTCGTTCAGCTTGGCGATGTTACAGATGCTGTGTCTGCGGCTCCTCCTGCTCCTCCTCCTCCTCGGGTCTCTCGGCGCTCTCCTTGCTCCCCGCCGCCGCCGAGGGGTCGCGCCGCTGCCCGCCCCGTACCTCACGCGGTACCTCACGCAGCAGGTAGGAGCCCGCCGCGCTGCGGGTCGTGAGGAGAGCCGAGTGGCGGCAGAGCCCACTGAGGGAAACCCTGACTGGACAGGCTGTGCCTGAGGGGTTGCTGGGGCTGAGGCAGGGAACTCCTGTGGAGATGGAGAAGTGATCATTTGATCGTTCTTTGATCAAATGATTGCGTTGTGGGCTCAATATTAGTATACTTTTAGAGCTCTCTAGGTATTGCAATGCTCAGTTCCTCTGGTAAAACTTAAATATTCTGTTGCCTGTACCGTTGTGGGCATCTTTGCACCCATGTCCAAAGCTCCATAGCATGTCCTGCGTGGTCATTTGTGTACCCTGATAATGCTTCCAAATAGCAGCCGGCTGCCTTTTGTTCATTGTAAATATGAAAGAGATTTCTCTTGTTCCTCTGAGCTGCATTTTGCTGTCAGCTCCAACAGTTCTCAGTTTGTTGGCAAAATCTATAGCACGTGTCCAGTGCAGGGGAATCCATGTCCATAAAGTGACTTAGGCAGCAAGGGGCTTTAAAGGCCATCTCGTTCCAATCCCCTGCTGAGGGCTGTGTTGCCACCTGCTGGATCAGGCTGCCCAGAGCCACATCCAACCTGGGGCACTGCAAGTGCTGCTGTGCTCCCCTTGAAACGTGCTTATTTTTATGCTTTCCCCAAAGCAGTCAGCAGCTCCTTATGGCATGTCAGGGAATGTCTGCATCTTGATCTTCTGTCTCATCTTGTAGGGGCAGTAATGGTTGTTATTAACTGGGATGCATGGTGAGAGAAGAGGATGCTTTGTAGTAGTGTCTGGCTTTGGCTGGGGGCAAGCCTGTAGCCTCTCTTTGAATCTCATGCCCTGGACTAGGCAGGGGAGCTGTGGGTGTTCAAGGCACAGAGTTATGTGAATAAAACATCTCTTGTTAATTTTCTAGGAGGAGACTTCAAAATGGAGGTTTCTTCAGCCTGGAGAAGTGAAAGCTCAGGGGAGACCTCATTATGGCCTTACAGTACTTGAGAGAAACTTATAAACAGAAGGGAAAACAACTTCTTACATGGGTGAATAGTGGTAGGGCAAGGGGGATCAGTTCTAAACTGGAAGAGAAGGTATTTAGATTAGATGTTGGGTTTTTCACCAAGAGCTTGGTGAGGCCCTGGCACAGCTGCCCAGAGGAGCTGTGGATGCCCCATCCCAAGGGTATTCAAGGCCAGGCTGGATGGGGCCCTGGGCAGCCTGATCTAGTGCTTGATTTAGTGGTTGACAACCCTGCCTACTGCTGGAGGGTTGGAACTAGATGATCTTGGAAGTCCCTTCTGAGATGTTCTACGTTTTCAGAGAGAACAGGCAAGAAGAAAAAAAAAAATTAGTGTCTAGGGTCCTACTGTTAGAGTTGAGAGGTGAGTGGGGAGCTGTGTTAGTGGGGAAACTTGCTCTGGGATTGCATTTGCCTGTAGTCTGCATTTCTGACCTGTGTGTGGCCTTCTTCCAGGGGTTCTGTGTATAATCTATGGTATTTCTGTGTTGAGAACATCTCTATTGAATGCTTTTCAGATGTTCAGGTAGTGATTTGGGTTCCTCTTTTAATAATCCTTAAACTCATTGCCCCATAGGGTACTGCAGATACCTTCTGCAGTCTGCGGTCTGTGTTGGCCAGGATATCAATCCGGTAGTAGTGTTGTAACTTAAAGCATGACACATAACTGTAGCATGCTGGTTGTTACCTATTGCTGCCCTAATACTGATGATAGTCATTCTGTGCTGTGATCTGAACTGCCCTTTGTCACTGTGCTGTCACCCCTATTTGGTTGTGGTGACACTTGGTTACTGTCCCCTGGTACTGGCAGAGGCAGCCTGTGTGCCATGTAGCTGACAGCAAAATGGCAGAGCTGCTGTGTGCCTCAGATCTGTGGATTTAGGGGTAGATAAATGTTGAGAGAAGGGAAGGAAGAGTCCCAGTGACTTTGTTTTAAAGATGATGGCAGATCTCGCTTCCTTCAGTCTCTCCCAAGTTTCCTTCCCTTATTGCAAACAGAATCATACTGTCTGTGAGTACCTGCTGTGGGAAAGAGGGTTCCTACTTAATCACAGGATGGGACATAAAACTGTTTTTTATCGGTAGCACAACATGCAGGATCTATGCTACATATAGGACAGGCAACAGCAGAAGGCTGCTGTCTGGAAACTCATAATTGCATTATGGTTCTGTAATGGAACGTAAACACTATGATTACCATATTAAATAGGGCTGATGATACTTTGCTGCCTCTTGTTGATGTTTAATTGTTTACAGTGGAGTTGCTCAGGGCTTGAATCATCTGCCCCTGTTCCATGCTGCTGTTTCTTTTGTAGCTGAAGCTTGCTCTTGTTGTTTTTCCTGTGGATGAGTTTATTATCAGTTGGAAGTGCTTATACAAAAGCATGCACTATAAAAACAATTTGACAGTACGGTAAAATATGCTGTAACAAAAGAAACATCTCTTACACCTATTTGTATTTAAAAAACACTTTTTGAATGCTATTTAAATATTTAGTACTTCCACTCAAGACAACTTTGAAGTACAGATAGTGGCTTGCTTGAATCCTGCTGCTTAAAATGTCACCCACTGAGCACTGTAAATCATTCATTAGTGTTGCACTCTGGAGAACAGAATTTTAGAAGCTGAAAACTTTCATGTAGAATCACAGTCTAAGTGGAACTTTTTGGCATGAAGACCTTTAGCATTGCCTGAAGGTTTAGTGACAGCACTTATTGATGCTGATGTCTGAATTAAGCCTGATATTTGTCTGCTTTCCGAAAACGTGGGGAAGTAATGGAGTCAGAGTTAAATTGCATTGAACTTCCTCCTGTTTACCATGTCAAGTGTCTGGCACCCTTGACAACAGGGTTAAAGTCTAGAACTTGGAGAAGTAAGTCAAGCAGTGTCTGTCAGTGTGACTGGGATTTTAGCCTATGTGTGCCCTGGACTGTGTCCTTAATGATCTTAATTATTTCGGCTTGGGGGTGGGACACTTTCCCCTTAGCATGCAACTGATGCCTTTAAGACCTCTGCTTCTCCAAAGCATGAGTGACATTACCTGGGTAGAAAGATCCCTCATGCTGCCACAAATTGGTATACAGCCATTGGATGAGGAACTGCCATCACCCACATCTGCAGTCAACAAACTGTATCTGTTCTGGGGAAGCTGATCTCCTTTATGGTCTGTTAGGCTAGTGTGGCTTCTATTGGTAAGACTAGCCTTGCTTGTGTTTTAATATCTTGCTCACAAACTTGTAGTTGGTGTATTAAATTAATCCATCTTTAAATGAACTTAACAAATACATAAAATGTATGGAGCTGCAAGTAGAAGGCCAATCTGAATAGCCCTTTTGTAGGCAGCTGTGGCAGTGACCACAATGAAGAGTCACTGGAAAGACACTGAAGCATTTGAAAGCTGTCTCCTCCAAGTAGAGATAATCCCATGATGGGGTGAGCTTGGAGTCAGGCAGCTTTTCTAACCTTTTTCTAACCTTCGGGAAGCCTTGTCTTGCACCTCTGGATTCCTGTCTTCAATGTACCTACCACTGTTATAAAAATTGAAGCCTGAAAATTTTTGATGCACTAAATGTGGTACTAAGAGGACAATAATTCAAACTTAGTGAAATTTAAAGGCTTCTCTGTGATAAGCTGTCCTTTTAGAAAAGAGTGAATCATAGAATCACGGAGCTTGGAAAAGACATCCAAGGTTATCCAGTCCAACCATCCACCTATCACCAATATTTCCTGGTTACGTAGGAGGCTGACCCCCATCTCTCCACAGCCTCCCGTAAGGCAGTTATAGAGAGCGATAAGGACTCCCCTGAGCCTCCTCTTCTCCAGACTAAATAATCCCAGTTCCCTCATCTGGTCCTTGTAAGACTTGTGCTCCAGACCCCTCACATCTCCCTTGCCCTTCTCTGGACACACTCCAGGGCCTCAATGCCTTTCTTGTAGTGAGAGACCCAGAACTGAATGCAGCACTCAAGGTGTGGTCTCACCAGAGCTGAGTACAGAGGGACCATCACCTCCCTGCTCCTGCTGGCAACACTTTCTGATACAAGCCAGGATGCCATTGGCCTTCTTGGCCACCTGGGCACACTGCTGACTTGTGTTCAGGTGAGTGCTGACCATCACCCCCAGCTCCATTTCCTCCACACAGTCTTGCAGCCACTCTGCCCCAAGCCAGTAGCATTGCCTGGGGTGGTTGTGGCCAAAATGCAGGACCCATCACTTTGTCTTGTTGAACTTTATCCCACTGGCCTCAGCCCAGCTATCCAGCCTGTCCAGATCCCTCTGTAGTGCCTTCTGACCCCCATGCAGATTGGTACTTCCTCCCAGTGTGGTATCATCTGCAAACTTACTGAGGGTGCACTCAGTGCCCTCATCCAGGTTCTCAGTGAAGATACTAAACAGGACAGGCCCCATACTGACCCCTGGAGAACACCGCTCATGGCTGTTCACCAACTGGCTTTAACTCCTTTCACTGCCCAGCCCTCCAGCCTGTTCTTTACCCACCAAAGAGCTGCAGGCTGCTGGCTTCTCCAGCAGAATAGTGTGGGTGACAATGTCAAAGGCTTTGCCGAAATCTAGCCAGATTACTCCAAGAGCCTTTCCCTCATCCACCAGGCAGGTCATTTCCTCACAGAAGGAGATCAGGTTGATTAAGTAGAACCTGCCTTTTGTGAACCCATGCTGATGGGGCCTGTTCTCCTGGTTGTTCTACACATGGTGTGATCTCACTCAAGATGGTCTGCTCCATAACCTCCCTTGGCACTGAGGTCACCTGTGGTTCCCCAGATCCTCCTTACATCCCTTCTTGTAGATGCAAGTCATATTGGCAAGCCTCCAATCCTCTGGAACCTCTCCAGTTGATCAGGGATGCTGATAGACAGTGCAAAGTGGCTTGGCAATCACCTCTGTCAGCTCCCTTGGCACCCTCGGGTGGATTCCATCTGGCCCCATGGACTTGTGACAGTCCAGGTGGAGTAGTAGGTCTCTAACTGTTCCCATCTGAATTGTGGGGGGGTTTATTCTGCACTCCATCCCCAGACTTTCAGATCAAGGGATAGTGTACTCTGAGGGTAACTTATCTGACTTTTAAAGATAGATGTGAAAAGGCATTTAGAACCTCAACCTTTTCCTTATCCTCCATGGCCAGATTCCCTGGTGCATCCAGTAAGGGATGGAGATTCTCCTTGGCCCTCCTTTTAGTGTTAATATATTTATAATAATGTTGTGTTATCTTTTACCCCAGTGGTCAAGTTGAGTTCAAGTTGGACTTTTGCCTTTCTGATTTTCTCCTTGCATATCCTTCGTACTTCTTTGTACTCTTCCCAAGTCGCTTCCCTCTTCTTCCCCAGGAGTTAGACCTTGTTTTTTCCTGGAGCCTTAGGAAAGGTTCTCTGTTCATCCATACCTGCCGTCTTTCCCTCTGGCTCACCTTGCAGCACAGGGGGACAGACTGCTGCTGCAATTTAGGACTTCCTTCTTGTGGAGCATTCAGCCTTCTTTGACCCTTTTACCCTTCAGGAATGAATCCCAAGGGACCCACCCTACCAGGGTCCTAAATAGTTTAAAGTCTTCCCTCCAGAAGTCCAAGGCAGCAGTTCTGCTGTTCTTCTCCTGACTTCACCAAGAATTGAGAGCTGAGTGCATGTGATGCCTCTTCCGTCAATTTGATAATTGATGACTGTGCAAGACTTAATGTGGTGATGGGCCTTTCTCCACAATCCCACTTTGTGTGCACATCACTTATTCTGTAAGGAGCTATGAATTGGCCTAAGAACCAATGTAGCATGTACAAATAAACTGCTGTTCAGCAAGCTTCTGCGTCTGTTCCTCCTGTGAGACTATTTCAAGCTAAGACACGTCTGTTGTGTGGCCATTTACTGAAGATTGGTTGTTGTTGCAGTGAATCACTTTCTAGATTTCATAGTTTAGTAAATGCATGTAAAAGAGCTTCTGTAAAAGGAAGCTCTTCAAGCTTCTGTGCAATTGGATTGCTTCTGGCTACACTAGGTTTCTTGAATGGCCTATCCTATGTTACAGGATGAAGCTTTGAGGAATGGAAAACAGATATATAGAATCATAGAATGGCCTGGGTTGAAAAGGAAAAGGGTTTCAACCCCCCTGCTATGTGTAGGGTTGTCAACCACCAGACCAGGCTGCCCAGAGCCACATCCAGCCTGGCCTTGAATGCCTCCAGGGATGGGGCATCCACAGCCTCCTTGGGCAACCTGTTCCAGTGTGTCACCACCCTCTGTGTGAAAAACTTCTTCCTAATATCTAACTAAACCTCCCCTGTCTCAGTTTAAAAGCATTCCCCTTGGCCTGTCACTACTATCCACCCTTGTAAAAAGCCATTTCCCCCTCCTGTTTATATGCTCCCTTCAAGTACTGGAAGGCCACAATGAGGTCTCCCTGGAGCCTTCTCTTCTCCATGCCAAACAAGCCCATTTCCCTCAACCTTTCCTCATAGGAGAATTCAAAACACTTCTCTATTTAAATTTCATTTTTTCCCCCTCTTTCTACTTAAAGCCAGGCAAGAGCATGGTTACAAACTACCCTGTTTGGCACAGACAAAACCACTACTCAGACATTTGCAAAAAAACTAATTGCCATTAGTTTGTAGGATGGGAGCCACTGCTTAGGAGCTACAGTAGCTCCACGTTTCACCTCTGGTGTGACTTGAAGGACTGAAAACTGCATTTGTAGGTGGACAGGTATTTGTCATTTTATGCCAGCGTTTTCAGATCAGCTTATGGTTTTGAGCAGTTCTGTGGATGAACTCAATTTCAGGAAGTCAGGCAGCAAGGAAAAACAAGCTGCTGGTTTGAGGCATAAATCAGAAGTTGTGTTAGTGCTAGTTTTGCTTTCACCCACTTCCTTTAGTTCAGTCTGGCCTCAGTCAAAGCCCTGAGGAAGTCAGGAGGCCGAATACCCATCACTTTCTGTTCCTGTTGTCTTAACGGGAAACTGCTGCATGGAAACTACCACCTACAACTACCTCTTCTGCGGACTCAGTCCCTTTGTGGATGCTTTTAGGAAGTTGTCAGGTCTTTTTGCTTCACAATACAAGATTTACTCCCTTTGGAAGCAGAATAAGTTTACCAGAAAGGAAAGGAGATGCACCAAGTGTGTCCCTATTAACAGGAGAGGCAGAAGCCACAGCAGGTATCACACAGCTCCCTGCATGCTTGCATCCCACACATCCAGGCCTTTCAGTGAAAAGCCCTTGTTGGGAGATTCTTCCTAGGCCTTACTCCACAAACACCGTCCCAGAAGGGCTGAACCGAGCCCAGAGGTCAGTGCTGAAAACTAAAGAAAGAAAATTAACGCCCATATCACAGAGCCAGGAGGACAGTATCTACTAACTGTGCTGAAAAGAAACACCATTTCCATTCTTCCATCCATGTTTAATTCTGACTTCCTGCACCTAGGGGACAAAGTAACCATTTGACAAACATACAGAAGATCTCTGAGCTCCTTTTATAGGTTTTCCTATTGAATTCCTTCTAAGTTTAACTGCTTTAGATACTAAGCCTACATATTCCAGAATTGATGGAGTAAAGAAAATGTAGGTGCTTCTTCAGACTTTGAAGATTTAAAGAAACAATCCAGTGTGACAGCTCAGGCAATTGGCTTGGTAAGGTAGCATGACAAGGAAACCTCAAGCACGTTAGCAGGATTGCTCTCTGCTAAGACCTCATGCATACCTGGTTTATGAACTACTTGCTACTTCAGCCATGTGTAGTTTTCTTTATTCTTTAGTCCCTAAGACCTTCTTTATTAAAAAAGGACTGATGGAAATCTTTCAGGGACCCACTACAGCTTCTTAGTGGTTAAAGCTCGAGATTTAGATGCTTATTTTCAGAGAGGGGAGCAACCAATGCTTTTTGTAGCCCTTTGTATGAACTGCTCACTCGACTGAAGAGACTGCAAGTTGTGAGGAAATTAAGTGCTTCCTGCCTAATTTGAGCAGATTATGTCTGCATTGTGACCCCCAGATAAGCAGTGCATAAAAATAAAAATTCACTAACAAGCTCTAACAAGTACTTCCCTGTTTTCCTGTGCACTGAATGACCACTATTGTTTCTGCTTATAGACCTGCTTTATAGCTTACAGCTCCCATTTTCAATCACACTATGAAATCACCGAGTGAGAGCTGCCAAGTGCTCCTGTACTCCTTGATGAGTAAAACATACACGCCAAGTAATGCATCTCAAAATACAATCATCAGCATCACTGCTCTGAACACTGACACAGCCCCTTGGTACCAATTAAAATTATATAAAAATCACTTGTTTTTTCCTTTACCAGAAGTTAGAAGTGCTATTGTATTGTGTTGCCAGACACGCCAAACCTTTCTTGCCATACCCAACATTTGTTACTATTCTGAGACACCAACCTGAGCCACAAAAAGCTGCCAAATAACTGCTAGTCGGATTTAAAAGTGTTGATTTTGATCTACTTCAATATCTTCAAGAAAATTTCCTTCTCACAGTCAAGAGCAGAACAACTCCAGGATTCACTGGCTTCTTCTGAATTGGCATTTCCCATAAAACAGCACCTCTCAGAGAAGGGAGACTTTCTCCTCTCTGTTGTGCTCCTTATCTAGTTTTATTTGCTTGAAATTGGCATTCTTGTTTTCAACAAGTTACAGTCTGATAACTGTTTTGCACTTTTGGTCAATGCTGAGGGTGGATAGTGATAGGACAATATATGATAGGACAATGAGGGTGATAGTGATAGGGTTGAAACTCGATGATCATTGCGGTCCTTTTCAACCCAGGCCATTCTATGAATTAAAACCTAAGGGTCTCTATTTAGAAAGGAAAATGATGGCTTTGTGTCTCGCTCCAGTTTATAGGAGGGAGAGGAGGTTCTTTGAAATATGTGTACCCGGCGTGAGATTAAGAAACAACGGTTCAAATGTTGGTCCAACCAGTTTATTACAAACGTTAATAAGGGAGATGGGGAGAGGGGAGGATGGACACTATTATGGATTGGGGTGATGGGAAAGGGAAGGCGAGAAATAGAAAAGATAGGAAGAAGCAAGAATTGCATACAGCGGGGATAGTCACCACCAGGATCTGGCAGTAGACCCGTTGCACGCCGTTCCAATGGTCCGAGGCAGAAGGGCAGGAGCAGCGAGGCTGGTCTTGGGCAACACGAGGGTGCAGGTACCGGGTGGGTCCAGGAAGAAGCCGCAGAGTAAGTCAGGGAGGAAGCAGCAGGGTCACAGGTAGCCCTAGAGAGTCCGTCAGCATGCAGGCCTTTCATGGTGAGGGATCTGATAGCAGACACCCTGAGCCCATCAGCATGCAGGCCTTTCGTGGTGAGGGATCTGATGGCAGACACCTATCCTCATGGTTGTTGGACCCTCTTTTATCCTCCTTTTTTTCCTGCCTAGTTGCCTGGGTGCTTGAGCAAGAGTCGTGTGGGTACCTCCTGAGATGGCCAATCTTCCTCGAGATAAGTCCACACAAAAGACCGTTTCCCGGCCATTATCAGCAGCTTATCCCTCTCTCATTACCCCTGGCCTTGTCCACCTGTGCTCCTTAATGGATTTCACAACCCTTTGCCAGGACCTGTCCATCAGGGTCCTCCAGATAGATTTCTCTACCTTTGCCCAGGACTTGCCTGGACTTGTTCCTCAGCAAACTTTGAGTCAATGATATAAAAGAATAATCTCTTACACTTTGCCATGAGAAGAAAAATGTGTTCCAGCTTGATTCTAGGAGATAGCTGCACTGGTGTCAAGACCCATTGTGTATCTATGTGTTTGCCTCTCAGCCACTGAAGAACTTCTGGAACAGTTGGGACAGCAGACCTGGATGTTTCTGCTTTAAAATAGAGCAATTGGTAGACTGCCTTTTCACCTGCAGAGACCAAAAGGTGTTAATTCCCTGAATCTGAGCTGATCTCCTTATCTTTCCACTTCCCAGCATCTGGGGACCCAGCGCATACGCAGTTCCCTGCATGCTTTGATGTGTTGCAAGCTTGTCAGAGGAGAAATTGCTGTCTGATACTGTTACTATTGCATAAGTGCTCTATGACTAGCTGCAGTTTTCAAGCTTTGTTTTCCAAAATGTTTCTTCCTCCTCTTGCTCATAGATGCTCAGCAGAATTGGTGGTTAGTAAAGAAATGACCTACAGTGGCAAGTGTAAAATCCCCAGCACTTGGTTGGTCTCAGATGGAGCTATTCAGAGCCTTTTAATTCAGTGAACGGCAGCAGCTCGGGTTTTTTGTCAGTGCTTTGTCTAATTAGAAGAAGAGCAGGATGGATAACAATAGTTTTTCTGCTTACGTGCACCTCAACTGAGTTTTTCCATGGATCCCCTGAGTAGAGTTGGATTTGTTGTAGAAAAGAAAACACAGTAGTGATTGAGCTGCAGCTGAGAGTGATAGCTGTTTCCTTGCAGCTTTGAAACCATGGGAAGTAAAACTGATGCAGCTTGAGTTGAACCTCTAAGAAAGTGGCAGCTTTTTGGAGAGGGGTAGAGATCAATTGAGCAGAACTGGAATATATATTTTATATTGATTACTCTGTGACATATCAAAAGGTTATGTACTTTTTTTTTTCTTCTTAATGTTAATCCTCCAGATGTGATAGATTTGTAATTTGGTCTGGAAGGCAGATGGGAAAAGTTCCAGGCTTTTGCCTGTGATGGATCTGAGAGACCTTTCACAAGAGTGACTTCAGCTCTGCTCATGTTGTGCATTTTGGTGCATTTCACCTTTATGCTTTGGGCGATAGAGCACAAACCTGTTCATCTGTACTCCCTGCTCCATACCCTGTCCTGTTGAAGAGTTTGGGTAGGATAATATTGCCTTGACTAGAAGCATCAATGGCATCAACTTTTGGTGAGTGGATTGCCTGTTTGTTCTAAATTTGTGTAGCTGATGAACTCTTAGCAACACAAGCTCTCTGCTGCTTTGAGCTGAGAGCAGGGTTAAGGAGTGTGGGCAGGAAAGCTGGTTGCAGTGGTTCTTGTCAGCTGCCTTGCTCACACATTCTCTCCCTTCTGCTGCAGCTTTGCCACCCTGGAGTCTGGGGCTGAAAATGTGGGGAGGGTGTGGAACTTCTTGGGTTGTCCTGCCAGCTGGATAGCATCCTGTGATTGCTGGAAGGTTCTGCACCATTCACTTGAAGCCTGAATGGTTTGTGGAGTTCTTTCTGTTCGGGAGGACCTGAGGTTTCAGTTGTGGTACGATACTACTAATAGTAGGTGGAAGTAGAAACTCGTTTGTTTGTGATCCCCATAGTTGCTTTGATTTCTGAAATAAAAATAACCTTTTAGCATGCCATGTTTGGGAACTGTTTATTTCTAACAAGGGCTGACCTGAGCTGCCTGGTGCTTTCCTACAGCATATACTGTAGCTGTTTAAGTGTTCTTCGGTCTTCTTCATCTAAGTGCTTCATCCAAACTGTGTGTCCCTGGGCAGGGGTAGAGTTCCTGCTGAGGCTTTCCTCATCACTGCTTTTTAATTACTAAAGTGATAAATGAGTGCCAAAACCAGACTTCCTTAAGCAGTTTCAGCCTCCCTAGAGCAGATGACGTGGTTCCTGCAGGGCAAAAGAAGCTTCAGTAAAATACACAAAACATGATTGGAGTCAAAGGGCAGTGTGTTCACAAGGACAGGGTCACAATTGGGGAGATCCTTCCATTGCAAGGATTTTGACCTTCCCAATGCAAATCTGGCCTCTCTGAGCAGCGGAAAACTGCTGTTTTTCTATGTAAAATGGAAGTCGGAATCTATAGACAAAAGGTTTGTGTATTACATCTGCATGTTTTATTAAATGTAACAGATAAAATTAGATCTAGTGACAAAAACCTAAATTGCTGTAATACCTCTGAATTAGAGGGGATATGAAAGATTGCAGTGACTTCAGGATTGTCTCTGAATTCCAATTTGATTTATTTGTAGGACTTTGAATTTAGTGGGTCAGTGTAGCCTGATGCAAGAGAATGCAGTTTGTATCACTGTGCTCTTCCAGAGAGCATCAGTTGATCAAGTATGTCAAGACTGGTGCTGATCTTCAATCTCATGTGTCCCTTACATAAGCAGCAGCCTACTGAGCAAAGAATGCAGAATTCAATTGGTGAGTACTTCGTACTCATTCTACACTCATTCTCATTCTACACTTTTAAAGTGGAAAAATTAAAGCAAAGCTGATCTTGTCTTTTTATTTTTCTAAGTCTCTTGGGGCAATCTGAGAATCTCATGACTGAGATGAAACTCAAGGGCTGTATTACACAAACATGTACAATAAGAGGAAGTAAAGCAATACGAATAGTGTTGAGGACACAAACATTTCAATATTTTATTTAGTTTTTATCTCTGTTTCCATGTCTCCACAAAGAGGTAGATAGTGTATGTATTTTAGTGGTACTCTATTGCTGCAGAGATTTTTAGAAGCTGGAATATTTAATTGCACATCACAGCACTTGCAACAAAACTTCAGGCCTCCTTGAATACAACTGTACAGAGATGGCCAGGCAGTCTCTGCCTTCTTGAACTTTCAGCTTAGATGGAGGAAGCAAAGATGCTAAGAGGAAACAAAGCTAGTAGGGCCAGGAGTTCCCCAGCCTGCTGGGAGTAAAGCTGGGCGTAGCAACACGGTGGTGAAATCCCAGGGAGGCTGATGCCTGCTGTTCGCACAGGAGGATATCCTCAGCCTATCCTGCATCTTCCTGCCCGCAGGAAATAATGCAGACAGGATGAGCACTCAAAACAACTCCATCACCACTTGGAGAGCGGAGCGTGCCTCCTCATCCTCTGGCTTTTCACCAGTAAAACAACTGACTCAGTTTCAGATGAGACATCTGAATTTGGAGAGAGAACGCTATCACATAGAAAATTGAAATGAGGCATGTCAGGAAGGCTTTGCTTGAACAATTGCCAGAATCTCAGAAGTGTAAAACCATCAGGTATAGACTTTCCACCTTTGGTGACGTTAGATGCATTTTGTTAGATGCTACTCTATGAATTATGGTCTTTTTGAAACAGCCTTAGCTTTTTTAGGGCCACAAAGATGATTGGAGGGCTGGAGCAGATCTCCTGTGATGGAAGGTTGGTGGAACTGAGGTTCTTCAGTCTGGAGAAGAGAAGGCTTCAGGGAGACCTCATCGTGGCCTTCTACTACTTGAAGGGAGCTTATAAGCAAAATTTGGGGGAATAAGAGAATTGCAGGGATTGGAAGGGACCTCAAGAGATCAAGTCCTAGCCCCTGCCAAAGCAGTTCCCTACAATAGGTCGTACATGTCAGCGTCTGGATGGGTCTTGAATATCTCCAGAGAAGGAGACTCCACAACCATTCTGGGTGCTCTATCACCCTTGCTGTAAAGAAGTTTGCATGTATGTGTGGATCTTTCTATGTTCATTGGCCATTGCTCCTTGTCTTGTCACTACACACTACCAAGAAGAAACTGGTCTCCCACCAGTTTCCCATTTGCCTCCCACCTCCCTTTAGATATTTATAAACATTAATCAGATCTCCCCTCAGTCTTCTTTTCCCCAGGCTGAACAGACCCAGGTTACTCGGCCTTTCCTCATATGAGAGATGCTCCAGGCCCTCCAACGGACTCCTTCTAGGAGATTCCTGTCTTTTTTGAACTGGGGAGCCAAGAACTGGACACAATATTCTAAATGTGGCCTCAGCAGGGCAGAGTAGAGGGGAAGGATGACCTCCCTCAATCTGCTGGCTACACTTCTACATGGTCTGATAGCAATAGGACAAGGGGGAATGGTTTTAAACTGAAAGAGAGGAGATTTATGTTATGTATCAGGAAGAAATTATTTACTCAGGGCAGTGAGGCCCTGGCACAGGTTGCCCTGGAAAAGCTGTAGGTGCCCCATCCCTGGAGGTGCTCAAGGTCAGGTTGGATGGGCCCTGGGCAGCCTGAGCTGGTGTGGGGCACTCAGCCCACAGCAGGGGGTTGGAACCGGATGATTACTGTGTTCCTTTCCAACCCAAGCTGCTCTGATTTTGCTCTCCCATCTCTGTAGTTGTTAATGACCTTAAGGTGCTGCTGAGAAGGAAGTGGGTTTTAGCCCACGTGTCCTGTTTTGCCGTTACACTTCACTCAATACCACAGGCTCTGAGTATATTAAGCAAACATCTGTGCAATAACTGATGAACATCTGTTGTGCCTTTTTTCTTCTTCCCTGGAGGAAATGTGTGTAGCAGGGTGTCTTGTTTTGGGAAGTCCATTTAAAATAAAACAACAACAAAAAAAAACATTTAAAAAGAAGTCCTCTTTGATAGATCCACATAAGCACAGGACACGTGCACATCCAAGGCAAGGTCAGAGAACTGTGCCATGTCCTTCAAGCAGATGGCAGAGAGGTGGAACAGACCGGAGATGGCTCCTCATCCTGAGCAGATGAGATGTGCTGGAGGAAGTTTTTTGAGCTAAAACATCAAAGCTGCTGGCTCAAGCCTTAGGTTTGAAGCTCTGGGACAGAATGGCCCATGTGGCTGTGAGCCTGCCTGTGTTTTTAATGAACCTCAGTGAGTGCAATTCTCAGCAGCTGTGGCCCGACTTTACTCAGGAGGCAGCTGGCTGCAGGTTGCAGACATTTCACAGTGTGTTCTGTTTGTACATATATCTTCCCCAAATGTTTTGCAAGTCTTTCAGGTAAAAAATGTTGGGAAGAAATAGGGTGATTTCTTTTTTTTACTTAAATTAGTTTCCTGAAGATTTTCCTATGTGGGAATGAAGTTCTCTTGTTGCTTTCTTTGCCTCAGAGTTGCTCTCCAAAGTATTCTCCTGCATGCTGGAGGTGGCAGAAGCTTGCTTTAAATTTATTTGTGACTTCTTGCTTCTAGTACTCCTCCTTTCTCCTCTTGAATCCCTTTATCAGAATCTGGTTCTGTGTCAGAGATAGCGATGCAACAGAACAGCAAAGAGATCCTTTAACCCAAAATTAAAAAGAAGGCAACAGCTGAAGAGCCTCATGATTTGGGGAGCAGGGACTATTGCACAGCTTTTTGCTGTCATAAAAATTAAAAGTTACCCTCGTGTGTGGTAATATACCTTAACCACTGTTATTGTTAACCAGCAGTTAAGGTATTGTACTGGGGGGAAAAAGAAAACAAAACAGCTGAATACACTTCTCCTTGTATGTTCTATTCTGTCTAATTGAACTTGAATGGTTTACTCATTTTGCATAGGAGTGGAAAAGAAACTTTCTGGTTCAACGTTTTAATAAAATCTGACTTAGTCTGGGTGTTAGCCTGTGTGTCATGCACTCTTTGCATAGAGTTTGGCGTGCTTGTATTTGATAGAGGATGGGGAAGGCAACTACTTGCTGAATGAGAGCAGGCAGCCCTGAGCGATGCAGTGGCGTGCTGTGGCTACACGACAGCTCCATCTGCTGTTTTTTCTCGTGTGTTTCTGTCTGTTGTTTCACTAGACTGCCTCCACTGAAGATTTTTATGCATAATCTTGCAGGTCAAGAGAACTGAATATGTTTTGTGTAGCCTCGTAGTTTGTACTCTGGCTTTAGGCAGGAAGGGTGGAGAATCAAGCTTTAAGGCAAGGCGTTTAATTTGACGTGATCCCATAAAAAGCAGATAGGACATGTAAGCCTATTTTTCTGATCTGAGTTTTTTTTAACTGTCTAGAATCATAGAATGGTTTGGGTTGGAAGGGACCCTTAAGATCATGTAGATCCAACTCTCCTGCTATAGGCAGGGACACCTCCCTCTAGACCAGGTTGCTCACAGCCCCATCCAGCCTGGCCTTGAATGCTTCCAGGGAGGGGGCATCCACAACCTCACTGGGCAACCTGTTCCAGTGTCTCACAGCCCTCATAGTAAAGAATTTCTTCCTCACATCTAGTTGTACTTTGTAATACTGTTGGAGTTTATTAAACTTTGTTAATTTGTTACATGAGCCTTATTTAATCTCTCTTTAATTGCTCCGGGGTCTTAGGATCAAAGATTTTTGCTTACTGATGTTATTTGGCCAACCTACAAATCACTCTTGATTATTGCTGATGTAGAAAGTGAACTTAAATTTAACACAGTAACTGCAAACAAAAAAGGAGCAGGTGAGTTGTTGGTGTAAAACAAGCTCAGCATATGTTGTTAATACTGGAATTCAGTGAATAAACCTTAAGGGTGCGCATGATAACATTGCCATGTACTTATACACATGAGGAAACGGTACCATTGAGCAAACTGTACAACACACAGAAAAAAAGGTAAATACCTTAGCTGTATTTCAGTCTGGCAGCAGTCATGAAGTTAGCTTGTTTAGGATGAAGAGCCTGTCCCTTGTCAAGGCAATGCACTGGTCAGGCAGTGGGCTGTAACACAGCTGTCCTCCTGCTTCAGGCTCACCAGAGTTCTTCCTTAACTTTGAGAGTGGGGAAAATACACTTTGCAGCAACGTGTATCATAAATTTCTGCACTCTCTACCCAAACTGTACCTAAATACGTGGTACAGAGCAATTGGATCCTGCAGGTCAGGAGCTGGGCTGCCTTTCCTGAGCTGTTGAGGGAAATGAGCACTAGATCTGTGCATGTCTTGCTTTTTAACACTAGCCTAAGGGTGTTCTCCAAATGAGATGCGGTTCTGGGAGCGTCTGAGGTTTGGCAGTTGTCCATACAAAGGCAGATGGCTGAGCAGAGGTGCTCAAGCCAGCAGATGTCAGGCTGCTACCACAAGCAGCAGTATGAAAGGGAAGAAATGGTGCTTTCTGCTGATGGAAGTAAAATTTGAGAAAGTAGAGATCATTTTCTGCTGATGACTAAAAGTAGTGTTGATTTGGGAACACATGGAAATTAGACAGCATTGCTCTCCTGTTTAATAAAAGCTTGGGTGGGTATCTTTCTTCCAGAATAAGATCCTGCCCCTGCAGGAGCAAACTATAAAAGCAAGTTTAAGGAATGTTTGGTGAAGGGGAATAGTGCATACAAAGCAATATGAATGAAGGCTGAAAAGACTGAAAGTGAATTTCTAATAAGCCAAACCCCACAGCTTTATTGCCTCGAGTTGTGTGAGTGTTGACTTAAAATATTTCTAGGGCAGTGACAAGAGGGAGAATTGGGGAGGCTGTGTGAATTACCGAAAATTGCAAGGAGAGGAGGAGAAGCACTTGATAAAACTACTGGAAAAGTCTGTCAATAATACAGGAACTAGAGAGAATCAGTATTTTTCTAATAATAAAAAGTAAACATATTCTAACAGTTAACATATTCTAAGTTAAGTTAACATATTCTATTCTATTTTTGTTTGAATTTTATGTTATGCCAGAAGAGTGAGTGAAGGAAGTCTTAAATAACAAGGTAAATCAGGAATTAGAAAAATTCTTTATGCATTGTCAGACAATGACCAATTTTCACTTAATAAAACTTAAATTATACTTTACTGGTTAGGTATGATACTATTAAAAGAGCATGTGGCTTTTATATCTGAAGATAAGTTTCTCCTTGACTGTGTAGACCTCTAACTTTTGTAGGCTTCCTTGTAAGGCAGAAGAATGTTGATACGTTAAGAATCTGAGAATATAAATTAGTGTCTTTTATCCTAGTGAAACTCTTCTTTATTTTAATTCTGCAAAGTGACTGTCAGCACTTGCGCTGCAGATCCATGATCAGTTTTCCCTTTCTGAAATTGCTGTTATGCATTGTTTTGACAGATTGATCACTTTGGATTTGATGAAAACCTTACGTTCCAGCAGCGATATCTGATAGCAGATCAGCACTGGAAGAAAGACAATGGGCCGATACTGTTTTATACAGGCAATGAAGGAGACATCACATGGTTCTGTAACAACACGGTATGTACAGATTGGATCCCTGAATTTTAAATTACAGTCCTTTCCAGCAGTGACCTACTGAAAAATAACAACAAGCAAGATGGCATCAGCTTCATTTAAAGAGAACTTACAATAGTGGTTATAACAGTTTCGGGAGAAAAAGCAAGCTGAAAAAGCATAGGAAAGGTTTTAGGGGATTTGAGATCCTGTTAGAAGTCCACAGAAATCAAAGGGAAGCACTTGCATTAACTTCCTTGAGTTGTGAAGAAAACTTGAGGAAACGCTCTGTGGTGCCTGAAAGCTAAGGATGAAAGAGTTTGGTCCCAACTACATCAATCCCATTGCTTACAATGCTTCTGAGTAAAAGGTGGGGGGTTTGATTGCTTTATTTTCCTCTAAGAAAACTAAGAAAAATATAAAGTGAAATGAAGGTGCCTGGGAATTAAGAACAGATGCTTGTTCCCTTACAAAATCCTTCGAAGTTTCTACTTCCCTGACATGCAAATAATAGAATCACTAAAACTGGAAAAGACCTCCAAGGTCATCCAGTCCAAATGTCCACCTACCACCTGTATCACTTTCCATGTCTGTTTTTCTCCAACCAGGGTTTTATGTGGGATGTGGCTGAAGAACTTAATGCCATGTTAGTATTTGCTGAACACAGATATTATGGAGAATCCTTGCCCTTTGGAAACGAATCTTTCAGTGTAAGTGTTGCCTTTGCTTTCTTCTTTGGATGTGTTCTATAAAAACAAAAAAATCTGCTTATTATAATTCTTGTCGGTGCAGCAACATCTTGCCTGAGTAAGATATGCCAGAAATAAACAACTATCTTATTTTTCTAACTACTAATTATAAATTTTAGAAAATCTAGGATTTTCTAGCACCTCAGAGGACACCTGCAAAGATTATTTAGTTTGTCAGGCACAATTTTGTAACTCAATGTGTATAGAATCATAGAATAGCTCAGGTTGGAAAAGACCTTAAAGATCATCGAGTCCAACCACAACCTAACTGTACTACCCTAACTCTAACAACCCTCCGCTAAATCATGTCCCAGAGCCCCACATCCAAACGTTTTTTAAACACATGCAGGGACTGTGACTCAACCACCTCCCTGGGGAGCCTATTCCAGTGCTTAACAACCCTTTCAGTAAAGAAGTTTTTCCTAATATCCAACCTAAACTTACCTTGGCACAACTTGAGGCCATTTCCCCTTGTCCTGTCACCAGTGAGAAGAGACAACCCCTCTCTCACTGCAATCACCTTTCAGATCTTGGAAGAGAGCAATAACGTCTCCCCTTAGCCTCCTCTTTCCCAGACTAAACAGCCCCAATTCCTTCAGTCTCTCCTCATAGGGCATATTCTCCAAGCTCTTCACAAGTGTTGTTGCCCTTCTTTGGACTTGCTCCAGCATCTCAATATCCCTTCTGTACTGAGGTGCCCAAAACTGAACACAGTACTCGAGGTGAAGCTTCACCAATGCCCACTACAGGGTCAGGATGACTTTCCTAGTCCTGCTCACCACACCATTCCTGATACAAGCCAGGATGCCATTGGCCTTCTTGGCCACCTGGGCACACTGCTGGCTCATATTCAGCCGACTGTCCATCAGTACACCAAGGTCCCTTTCCATCAGGCTTTCCATCCACTCCTCCCCAAGCCTGTAGGGTTGCCTGGGGTTGTTGTGACCAAAATGCAGGACCCAACACTTGGCCCTATTGAAACTCATACAGTTAACCTTGGCCCATCGATCCAGTCTATCCAGGTCCCTCTGTAGTACCTTTCTCCCCTCAGGCAGATCAACACTCCCTCCCAACTTGGTGTCATCTTCAAACTTACTGAGGGTGCGCTCAATTCCCTCATCAGGATCGTTAATAAAGATGTTAAATAGAAGCAGCCCCAGTACCGAGCCCTGGGGGACACCGCTTGTGACCGGCTGCCAACTGGATTTAACTCCCCTGACCACAACTCTTTGGGCCCGGCCATCCAGCCAGTGTTTCACCCAGCGAAGTAGTCTGGGGAAAAGAGACTGCTGCCAGATATTGCTGTATAAAACGCTCCTGTGTTCTTTGTCTCAGGATTCCAAGCATCTGAATTACCTGACCTCAGAACAAGCTCTGGCAGACTTTGCAGTACTAATTGAGTACTTAAAGGAGACCATTGCAGGAGCCCGTCACAGTCCTGTCATAGCCATTGGAGGGTCTTATGGGGGAATGCTGGCAGCCTGGTTTCGGATGAAATACCCCCATGTGGTAGTTGGGTGAGTTTAGTCTGCTCTGTGTTGGAGCAGGACATCTGTTACCTCCGTGCTGTAACTGTTACAGTACTGGGAGAATTACTGTAATTCAAGCTGGCTTCATTTTTCACTATTGGGAGGACAAACTAAATCACCTGGAATTTAGGAAAAGGTACCATCTGCCTCAAAGATTATTGTAGGTCAGCAGGTGCTGGATAGCCTACACTTTCACAGATGTCTTATTGTTTTTTTTTTTTTTTTTTTTTTTTTTTTTTTTTACTCACAGAAGAAATAATTTGGAACATTGACTTTATACCTCCTGGTGACTTGAGACAGGTTTTTGATCTCTTCAGTGCCTTGTTTCCTCTGTAGGATACAAGAATAGTAATTCTGTTCCTGTTGCCGGCTAGGGAGTAATTCTGTGCAAAGGCTGTCTTCAGTTGAGTTTGCAGATGCCTAGTGAGAGAATTAGTTGCTAGATGACACTTGACTTACTTTCCTATTTGTCAGAATTTCCACTTGATATATTTACTGATGTCTTTGCACTGGCTTCCAAGACTTGTAGCTTTCAGCAGCCTTTGCGTACAAACCTACAGAAGAATTTTGCAACAATATGGGTTAGTTCATCTAGGGGTGAGTGTCTGAGTTGAGTTATAAATGCTGCTTAAATAGTGGCTGTGGCAGAAGTATTGCCTAGAGGGCAGATAATCACATGGCATGGATTCAGGATACATGCGTTTCTCCAAGCAGTCTTGGTTTTGTATTCATTTGCAGAGCACTGGCAGCCTCTGCCCCAATCTGGCAGTTTGGTGATTTGGTTCCCTGTGGTGCTTACTTTACCATAGTGACGAATGATTTCAAGAAGAGTGGGACTGGCTGCTCAGAAAGCATCCGGAATTCCTGGAATGCCATTAACCACCTTTCCTCAACAGGTAAGACTTTACCACTAGCCTTCAAATGGCTGTAATGTTTAGGATTATCTTATGACTTCATAAAATTAGTGTCTTTGAATCATGCCTTTAACCTGGAAATGTACTGTTGCTGGTAGTTAGTTTTTTCTTTTTTAAGCTATATTCTTGGATGTGTTCAGCACTGTTTTTGTAAGTGCCTGTTTTGTTGAAGCACGTGCTTTATTCACACATGGCAGGATTTGGAATCCAGAGCCAATCGTCCAAGATCAGATGAGCTGACAGTCTTTTTTCTTAAAAATGAGTAAATAAAACCTGGTAGGATGAGTTAGCCAATTGACATCAAAGCTGAACTGGAGAAATTCTAGACCAGATAAAATAAAGAAAGCATCAGACAAGAAGAATTCTGAAATCCATTTCATACATTGTATTTTGAGCTAGCTGGATTGAAGTTTTTCAATTGTTGGTAGATAATTGCTTCCTATCAAAAAAAAAAAAAAAAAAAAAAAAAAACAAACCCCAAAAAAGGCCAGATGACCTATCAGTCTTTGCTTCTTGAGTAATACTGCCTTAACTTTGGCAGATCCATAAGCTGTAATATTGAGGTTGCATTTCCCATCGATTTAGCAATGTTGACTAAATCTGAATCTGCTCTTGTATCCCACATGCTTGTATGTGGGATAATTTCACCAGATCAGCTACACTAAGTGAAATATTTAGTAGCAGCACAACTGACCTGTGTGATAACAACACAAACATTTTAACTGTAATTTTTTTTCTTTTTCTATTAAAGATGTAGGTTTACAGTGGCTTTCCAGGACGTTTCATTTGTGCAGCCCATTGAAGAATCTTCAGGATGCGGCTATGTTGAAAACTTGGCTGAGTGAAACATGGATAGACTTGGCTATGGTGGACTATCCCTATAAAGCTGACTTCTTACAGCCTCTACCAGCTTGGCCTATACGGGTAATTGAGGACTGATCCCTTGGAGGAGTGATTAAAGCCTCGGCTTTTGAAGTCACTTCCACTTGGTTTAACTCTCCTTCTCTCTTGGTCTGACTGACTGCCACAGGTTGCATCAAGAGCCAAGAATTTTAATCAGAAATTGTAAAGTTTCAGATTCTTTGTGATAGCATAGTCTGCACAAATGGAACACCGTTTAATGATGATGCTCACAGTATATAATAACATAAAAAGATTCTGATAGTATTATGAATGTACTTTGAAAAGAAAATGATATCTCATCAGGTGCTGTGTATTTCTTGCAGATTCAGACTCCTATCTCTCCTCTTCGTTGCAGGAAGTTTGCAAGTTCTTAAAGGACCCCAGTCTCTCTGACAAATTGTTGCTGCAGAATATTTTCCAGGCAATAAACATCTACTACAATTATACAGGAGAAGCCTCCTGCTTTGACATGTCTGAGACTGCAACAAAGAATCTGGGCCAGTTGGGTTGGTACTATCAGGTGTGTGTTCTGTCCCCTTAAAATCACAACTTGGTAAGTTTTTTGGGGGTTAGGGGAGATGGGAATTCATGTTGCTGTTAAGATATTGGACCAGATATAAATTGAGGAGGCTATGTAAGCACCAGCAAAGACCCTGCTTGTTTGTATATTGCTTTAAAAGAACCTCATTCTTCAAAAACAGGGAAAATGAAAGGGATTATAACATTTCATAGACAGTATCACGTTTCAAGCTATATCTCTTTTTTCTGTCTGGCTTAGAACTTGAACACTTTCCTATGCACATTTTTTTTTTTTTTATCACAAACTCTATA
Source organism: Gallus gallus (assembly GCF_016699485.2). NCBI lineage: Eukaryota > Metazoa > Chordata > Aves > Galliformes > Phasianidae > Gallus > Gallus gallus. The sequence goes on along the minus strand of NC_052532.1, from coordinate 188,919,138 downwards.
AACTTCTGAAGACAGGTAAACAGGAATGGACTGAGTTAGATAAATTGCCACAGCGGGAGCTACGTTTGCTTCCAGGCTAAAACTTTTTTCTGAGGTCAGGAAATGTTTTTGCACGAAAGATGAAGCTTTACTTGATACGTGTATTGTGATAGCTGATGGTAGTCCATGAATTCTGTGTGAGCCTCTTTATTTAAATACTACACAAATAGCTCCCAGACAGTCTCTCATTAACATGTCTTGTTGCTCTGCTCTCTCTCAGGTCTGTACTGAGATGGTGATGCCCATGTGCACAGATGGTGTCCATGACATGTTTGAGCCCCAGAAATGGGACTTTGAGGCACTTTCAGATGAATGTTTCAGGCTGTGGGGAGTGAGGCCTCGTCCCTCTTGGATTCTTTCTATGTATGGAGGGAAAAACATCAGTTCACACAGCAACATCATCTTCAGGTGAGCCTTGTTTGAGTTGTCTTCTACCAGTTTAGTCTGGTAGTGATCTGTCTGCAGCATTCCAGCTGAATAAGTTGGATTCTGTCAAATGTAACTTTCTTCCCCTCTGGATTCCTTCTTACCTAGTGGCCAAAGGCCAGGTTTCCCATGCTGGTAAGTCTGTTGAGCTTTTAAGAAGCCAGAGTACTGTCTCTTCCACATAAAAGGAAAGCCTAAACAAGTTCTAGCTGTAACACAGGATCTCGATCACTAGAATTGTTGCTCTTGGTGATAGCCTGTGGACTGCTAGTGTGACATTCCTCTTTAATTTTGATTTCCCCAAAAAAAAAAAAAGAAAAGCAAATTAGGGAGCTTTCACTTCCAGTTGCTGCTTTTAGTGGTACATAAGCAATTTTCAACTAAGTCGTGCAAGGTCCGAATGTAAAAAGCTGTTCCTGTTGTGTATACAAGTGTATATAACAAGTGTGTATACAAGTAATATAACAGAAGTTTGTCTAACACAACTTTGTACGTGAACAAAATGTAAAAATGTTTCAGTATAGTACAAAATTGTGCATGCTTCTTGCTATTCAGTCTTTTTTATTCCTAAGGTTAAACTCTGCTCAGCTTTCAATAAAGGGAAGGTTCCTCTAGCTGTACTTCTGCTGCGAAGGGATTCTAGGTGTGGACAGCTTAACACTTAGCTGTTCATTAGGGTCTTACCTGGTAGAAAGACATTTAATAAACCCAGCTGAAACCTGTGCCCTCAGGAGCTGTGATTCTGTACTCACTGCCAAAAGCAGGCATCTCCTGGATATACTGCTCTGTGCTCTGATTTACATTTTGCAAGGCCTTTTCAGGGAAAAAAAGCCCCAACACTTAAAAATTGGAATTAACGTCTTGGACTTGGTAAACGGTTGTCTATTTTGAAGTAAAAGTTGTCTTGAATTGGGAGTTCAGCTGTTAAATTCAGTCTGTTTGGCTCCAAAAGCCTGTTGATTTCCTTTCATTTGTCTCTTGCTGTTTCTGTCCCAGCAGGATATGTGCTCCAGAGTGAGAAATTCCACCCTTTTTGGAAGCTTTTCCTTTTAAAAAAAAAAAAAAAAGTGGATCTAACTTAATTTTTGTGATGTTGCTGATTTCCAAGGCTTCACAGATCTGTACAGTAGAAATTGGCTTTGTAAGTGATAAACGAGCAAACAGATCTAAACAAGTGTTTCAGAATTTATGCCTACTGAAGGAGATGGAAATGAGAAAAGCTTGAAAGCAACCAAATGAGTGAAGTAGTGCTGTGCACACAGAGCTTTGTGTGTCAAGCTGGATTGCCTCTCTGCAAACAAACACATTGTCAGCACTGTACGTTTTATATAAGAGCTCTTTATCCTCAAACACCAGAGCACTTTACAAAAAATATCCCTGTGTCTGCTGGGGGATGTGGCTGATGTGGCTCCCTGTGGGTTTAGAAGCACTGCATTAGTGTCGAGGAACTTGCACAACAGTTTTGCACAGGAAGGGAAGAATGCTGCATCTGAACAGAACCACCGCAGGGTGGATTTACCCAGCCATACTGGGATTTGGCCAGTGTACTCTTTGTTCTTGCTGTTCCTCCCCCTGTAAGCAGCACATCACTCTGCAGATCCATGTTATATTGTACCACTCAGGCACCTTCTAAGAGTTATCTAATTAAGCTGGGTGGGTCATACCTGGGCATTTCAGCTTCTGAGCTCAGGTACCCACCTGTCCAGCTCTGTATGGGAGGGGGAGGCTGACAGTGAAGGTTCTACCTTGAGAGATAGTGGAGTTATCTGCTGAAGAAGGCATCACTGGAGGGGGAAAAAAAGGAGTAGAAGAATGGAAGGCAAAACAATGCCAGGCTGAAGAGAAAGGTGAGAAGTTCAGAAAACAGACCAGGGCAACTGTGGAGGATGTACATATTAGAAAAGCATACACAGTTTTTCTGAGATTATGCAGAAGTCTCTCTTGTTCTGGGTATAGCTGGAGGACTGAAGAGGCTCTGAAGTTGTGACAGGGAAGGAAACTTCTTCTGGGATAGGCAGGACCCTATTTATGCTGTCAGGAAAGTATGATGAATTAAAATTAGGACTAGTGCTGATACTGTACATTGTGATTGCTTGTTTGGAAGCCCTACTTGCCTATCCACTGCAGGAAAGGAATTGCTGACTTTTTTCTACTTCTGCTTGCACCTGCAAACTTCTTTTCTGTGAGTTAAGCAACGATTGCTCATGTGCATGCTTAGCTTTAGCACAGGAATAATCCATTTCTGTTTGTACTGTTACCTTCTTCTGTAAGACTGTAAGCCTTGGGATGACTTAATGGTGAGCCCTCCGTCCCCCCTCTCCTGGGCAGCTCTCACTTCTCAAACTGCGTCAGTGCTTCTGCTGCCGTTGCTTGGCAGGAGCTGCAGAGGATGCAGCCAGCAGCTCCCAGAAAAGCCAGGGATTGTTGTTTCCTCGTGGCATGTTTAGTTTCCATGTGACTGGCCGCAAAAGATCCAAGTCCATGTACCTCTTGAGTCTCTCAGCAACTCATCCCCCTGTTGCCAAGGTGCTCTGCTGATTCAGATGACCTTTTAAATCAAATGCTTTTTGCTTATTGGGCAGCTTTGTGTGCTTTTTCTCTTCCAGGTGCAAAATGTTTCTTTCACTTGCAATCGTATTTAAAACCACTGAAAATTAAGAGCTGTGGAGATTGAAGACTATTTTTTGTCCTGCAGTGGAGAAACAAATGAAATCTTAGATTCCATCACATTTTTTACTGTTATTTCTACACTTTTTCACTTGTTATTGTCTGTGATTTCTGGTGTTGCCATGTATTTTGTTTTCTTTTTCTAGCACGTATCTCTGGCCCAACATGTTCTCATTTCTTAGATACTTGTAGGAACTTCACTGAAATACAGAAGCCAACTTCTAATGTTTCCTTTTGTGGGTGGATCCAGTGTGTTAACTGAGGAACAGATCTAGAGTCACATAGTTCCATAAGTATATAGAAATTGCTTTCTTTATGCAGAGAAATTATGAGAAGAACAATACAGTAAAGGAAAATAACCCAGTAGTCCCTTCAACCTCCAAAGTCCAAAGCTGGGAATAAAAGATGCAGAGATTACCTTACTTCCACTGTTGGATTGCTCTATGGACCAGACATTATTTGGAATCAGATCTGCAGCACAAGGAATGTTTTCATTGACTCGGAGAGGAGGAGGAAATGGCATTTAATTCTTCCTGCCACAGAAGAAGAGTTGTTGGAGGCAGGTTCAGGGGCATGTGAACCTTTCATGGCAAAGCCTCTGAGATTAATCTGCTGTCATCTCTCTGTGGCACTACATGGTATTATAGGAACCAGCAGATAGTTTATGATGGCACTCTAGCCTTGTCTAAGCTACTGATAGCTGTATAACCTCTGAGAGGACCCCTCTGATGGGAGGTGGGCATAGGGCATGGAGGCAGGCTTGAGGTCTTTTTCTGTTATACATCTGCCAACTGGTTGAAGGTCAGTGTGGATATGTTAATGTGAAGTGTCACCTCACTGCGGTGCCTAATGAAGCATTAATTCCTTACAGCAATGGCGGCCTGGATCCGTGGTCTGCAGGTGGGGTGACCCAGAACGTCACTGATTCCCTCGTGGCAATTGTGATCCCAGATGGAGCTCATCACCTGGACCTACGTAGCCGCAACCCTTGTGATCCCAAATCTGTGCAACAAGCTCGGGCTTTGGAAGTCCACTACATGAAGCAGTGGATTGCAGAGGCCAAGCACCAGCACTGAAGTGGTACTGTAACAACTGTGGCCATTGTACCTCTGTTGGCTTTGCTGGGATCAGGGCCAGGCCTCGTTGTGCATGCTCTCAGTGTTCCACTCCTGCTTCCTTATCCGTGCTGCAGTGCTCACTGTTGCTTATGCCCACAAGAGAAGTAGGCAGCACACAGATAACCTTCAGTCAAAGTGTGGATTGAGCTGCCTGCTCTGTGTTGCTTTCTCCTATGGCTTTTCTCCAATGCTGTACCTTAGGGTAGAGTTCCTGTTCTAGGCTTGATGCCTTCCTTCCTGTGCTAGATGACTGTCCTTACTGTTGGTATATACAATGGATTAAAGAGCAGTGCTGTTCATGTTGATGCCAAACTCCCCCTGTTTTCAGTGGGATTGCATTTCGGGCATCTCAGCCCTCAGCTGGTGTAATTGTCATGATAAGGGCATAGAGAATGAGGGAACAGAAATTACATCTTACTGCAACTGGAGAGAGAGGGAAGGCAAGGGCAAAAACTGGCTGTGCAGTTTGTGAGGAAACTAAACAGCCCCTACCCTTTGGAACTGATACTGGGAAAGAAATAGATCTTTATTTTTTAAACTAGTTTTCTGGAAGTTTATTAACCTAGCTGCCTTAAGTAGCTTTTCCATTCTGGAAAATCATGAATCATTCCATTCTGGAATGGTCAGGGCTGGACCCGGACTCTTGCTCATAACTGGCTGAGAATGCACAGTCTGCATCAGGGTTTCTATTTCTTCCTTTGCTGTTTATCCTATTCCTGAAATGCCACTGTGATGATGGTTGCCAAAGAAAACTCTGGGTGTGTTTTGTGTGTGTGTATATGTGTATGTCCCACACACACTTAGCTTTTTTCAGATCAGGAAGCTTTCAAAGCCATTCTCTCGAAGAGCAAGTGTGACACTTGTGCTGGGTAGATCTTATGAAGTGACAAATAATTGGGGCTGTGCCTTGTGTGGGTTCCTCCCTCCCCCCCATTCTGTGTATTGTTCAAATTCTGCATGATCTGTTTGCTGATGGCTCTTCAATAAAAGCCTTTTACAAAAAATTGTTTGCGGGACGAACTATTCAAAACACAGAATGCAGCTACCCTCTTGGAGCAGGCTAAAGCATGGTGCTGAGCTCAACAAGCCAGGTGCACTGGGCTTTCTGTAAGGCTTCCAAACCAGACAAACTGCCCTGATTCATGAGACAGCATATTTGACATTAATAAATGGCTGGGGCAGTCCCCTCATTTTCCAGCTTTGGCTTCATTCACACTGAAGCCCTTCAGAAAGGCTTCTTTGCAGTTTAAAAGACAACTGCATTTCAGGAAGACTCAGGCAAGGCTTGTTGTCCTCAGGCTCTTAAAATTTCAACTCTGTTGAAAAGTTTTCTCAGCTTGGCTGATATGCCTGATAGTTCAGGATTCCCCTAAGACACCAAGTGGTCTTTTCTGTTAGCAGTCTCCTCCTGCCCTCAGGGAACAAAGTGAACCCAATGTTGAAATTTAATCTTTTAATACATATCTGTGCATCTTCTTTCTATTAGAGTTCCTGACATTCTCTCACCTTACTCTAATGTGTTAAATCTCAGCATAAACACTGTGTTTGAATCTGAACGTCTCATGCTCTGTCTTGAGCAAAGTACTTAGAGAATGTAGAATTACATTAACTATTCTGAAGAAATTATATTTCAAACCAAAAATTGATCAGTTTTATTCAGCCTTTTTCTAAACCTTGCTGTCTGCTAGGCTTCAGCAGTGAGATTCTGTGACTCCAGTGCGCTTTGGATCAGCGTTTTGCAGCTTCGACCAGCTTATGAATTAGGTGACTCTTATCAGTTGTTGGTTCTTACTTTTTCTTCAAGTAGCTGAAACCTTGAATATGAACAATATCTTAAGCATTCAGACCTTGTCTTAACTTTTATGTACACATTAATGTATGCTAATGAGGAACTGCCTGTGTAACTACCTCATCTAAATGTTAGTTCTTCTGATTGCTCATGGAGGTGAGAACAAAACGGGCTTGGGGAATTGCTGACTTCTCTTTCCAGGCATATAGTGATGGGCCACACTTCATCTCAAGCTTATTGGTGTACTTCATATCGAGCCCTTGGTGTGTGTCATGAATGTTCTGAATTTAAAATGTATGTTTGCTACTGACTGAGGAAAATGTTAAAAAGAAAAAAGGAACGGATGATGTATCCAGCGCATGAATCTTACTGGTGCAACTGCAGTTTGTCTCAAAAACACATTAAAAAATATCCAGTGTGAGTTTCTGGAAGTGAGTTTTATTTTGTGAGGACAAATTTGTTTATGCTTGACGGGGATGGAGTGGGAGGAAAGCCAGTGAAAGTGATGATCAAGTTGTGCTCACAGCACAACTCCAGATGTTGGGAGCATCCCTGCACTCATTTGGTTGTGTTTGCATTTCAGAGTTTTTGCTGCCTGGTGAGGAGCAGATCTGTTCACTGGTTGTTCCCTCTAGGTGACCATTTTGAATACAGTCCAGCTATAGTTGTACTGAGGATAAACAGTCTTGGTTTTGGAAGCTTGTTTCAGCCCCAGGTATTTCTTATGTAGCAGAGACAAAAATGGTTTCAACTGGCAGCAGCACACAGCACTCTGGGCAGGTGACCAGGCTGATGGGGGCTGACTGCGCTACGCAGGGAGCTATCAGGGAGGGCTGAGGCTGCAGCATCTTGGGAAGGCACTAAGTGGTTTCTGCTTGTAGCTTGTTGTGCCTGTAGGCAATTTCAGCTTTGCAGACAGCCAAATATTGCATCATCAAAGGAAGCTTAAGAAAGGAAAGCCTCCTCCAGGAACCTGGAATATGATGTCTAACTGTGTGTCAAGTGGGAATGCAGGGCAAGCTTTGCCTCCCAAACTGTGCCGCAGCTACACTGTCAATGCTTTAAATAAACACATTTTGATTTCTGGTTCTAAAAAAAAAAACAAACAAAAAAGACCAAACCTGTTTTGTTTTGAGTCTAACCTCTAAATGAGTTGAAAGTAATCATCAATGACATAGAAAGCTATCTGTGCATTGGAGACTTTGCATGCTGGATACATTAGCACTCTTCCAGGACCAGTGTGTGATCTTTCTGTCTGTCTGATGGTCAGGAGGGATGGTATCAAACCAGTGAACAGCTTTGCTTTGCTGCTCAGGTAACACAACAGCAAAAGTTCTGAAATTAGGACAACGCCTGGGATAAATTTACGGTACTTAAGTGCTTCTCAGTTCTCCATTGTTTAAAAAAAAACAGTTATGACTTTAAAGATGTTAGCATCTACTTGTAGCTTCTACTGCTATCAGTATGTAGCTCACGCTCCTGTGTCATTTCAGTTCCTCAATTTCACTGCCTCCAGGTGCTGAGACATCAGCCTTCACTTTGTAAGCTCAAAGTTGTGTGATCCCCATTCTCTTCTCCTTGTCCTTTTATAGCACAAGTTCAGTAAGTAATTTGTTTTTACTAATGCTGATTCTCATGCTTACAGCTCGCTGTACTGCTCATTGGAGCCTGGCCTCAGTGAGGACCTGCTCTGCCCAGGAACATCAGCTGGCTATCGGTGTGCTGTGGTTGTTAGGCATGGGTATCTCCACAATGTGCTGGCCCTGTGTCTCTGTGGTGTTTCCTTGGTGGGGAGTGAGCACTCCTTGGGCTGCCCCCTGTGCTGACGGTTTGCAAAGTCTTTTAGCTCAGTCCCCCGGTTTAGAAAGCAGGGGCAGTGCAACCCAAAGAGGGGGGATAGCAAATCCCTTCCGTTTGTCTTGTTGTTTTCTAATGTATGCGGCCTCTCTGGGTGGTTTAAGCGGTTTAGGTACTTTCTATAAAAGGGATCTTTTAATGACAAAACTAATGTGATTATCTTACCGAGTGTGAGAGGCGTATTCAAGGTTTAAAGAAAATCTGTTAGAATAGCTGAATGTATCTGCTTAATCCTTTCTCTAATGTGAGTGGACAATGCTCTGGGAAGCAATTGGTCTTTCTTTCTTGGAGTAAATGCCTGATCTCCAGAGGTAGGAACTGTTTGCAGCTTTTATACCCTTACGTTTCACCTTCTAGAGAACACAAAGGCACAGGAGAGAGGCAGGGAGCTCACAGAGGCAAAGATTTTCCACAAATAGCCAGGGGTGTAACCAACCCCGGGCCCATCTTGCAGGCTGCTGAGCAGCCTCTGCTCCCTTTGACCACGATGTGAATGGAGGGCCCTCCTTTTGCCAGTCTGCAAAACCCAATCTCTGCAACACATAATGCAGAAGAGGTTGCTGAGCACTTGGGGAGGCTGAATTGCAGCTATCATCTGGTTTTGTGTCATGGAGCAGCACTTTCCATGCAGAGCCATTAGCTTTGGGGAATTCTCCAAAGGTCATTTTTTCTACATCATCTCTTTGGAAAGGTTTAGTCTTGTGCAGGGGAAACATGGCTGTGATGGACAAGGACAGCACAGAGGGGTGATGCTGCAGTATGCAGGAGGCTTTGACTGGTACCAGCCTAGCATCACTCAGCTGCTCTGCCCTCCATAGGGTTGTGTTTCCCTACATTAAAGGGCTTTGTGTGAAATCTACAAATTAGGCTGTGTCCTGGTGTGAATTATTTGAAGGAGGGAAGAGCAGTTTGTAAAAAGAGGCCTTGGCATCTCCTCAACAGGCTGCTGTGTGGTCAGTAACTGTAGGATGGTTCAGGTTGGGAGTACCTCAGGGCTCAACTTCCTGCTTGCAGCAGGGCCAGACCAGGCTGCTCAGGGATGTGATCAGCTGGCTTCTGAAATCCTACAAGGATGGAGGCTGCACAGCCTCCGTGGGCAACCTGCTGCGTGCAGTGGAAAAGTTTGACATACAATCTGAACCTCTTGATGCTTCTTGCATATTGTCTCATCTTTCCACCACATACCATGGTGAAGAACTAGCCCTATCTCCTTCATGGCTCCTGTAGGTACCAGGGGCTGCTGCTGGATGCCTCCAGTGCTGTCCCTTCTCCAAGGTTCCCCATCCTCCTCCCAGGACAAGTGCTCCAGCCCTGACTGCCCTGGTGGCCTCACCTGAACTTGCTCCAGTTGACCAATGTCTGTTTTCTACTGGGAGATTGGACGCAGTATTTGATTGATGGGCACCATGTTCCCACTAGTGGGGAACAATACCTCTCCGTATTTCCTAGCTCTGCTCCTTCAGCTTGGTCTCTTTGCTGCCAGAATCCACAGTGAGCCCCAGCACAGCTGGTTGTCCATCAGGAATCCAGGGCCTCTTCACAAAGCTGCTCCTCAGCCAACTGGTGCCCAGCTGCATCACTGCAATGAGTTATTCCTTCCCAGGGCAGGACTCTGTGCTTAGTTTAATTGAAATTAATGAGCTTTTATTGTCTCTTTCCTTCAGACTGTCTGAATGGAGCCCTTCCTTGAGGGTATTAACTGTTCCCTCCAACTCAGTGTCATCTACAAGACTAAGAAAAGCTGGAGAACATGAAACCTGTGAAAAATGACCTGGTCTGGTGGTTGGCAAGCCTGCACGTAGCAGGGGGGTTGAAACTGGATGACCATTGTGGTCCTTTTCAACCCAAGCCATTCTATGATTCTATGATTCTTCTATGTTACAGAAGACTGTAGCTTGAACTATTCTTAAAAGCTCTTCCTTTCTGAAGTATATGCAACGTTGAAATAAGGCAGAGTGCCATCTTTTCTGACTAGCTTCTGCTGACAGGACAAGGCAGGGCAGCCCTACACTTCTCCACTCTCAGGACCCTGATGTCCAGAAGTCGTAGTGATGAGTTTTAGAAGTGCCATTCAGTCAGCACAGTCTTGCTGTTGTGATGAAAACAAATCCAGTAATTTCCACAAGGGTCTGTGGACCAGCTTTAACAGTTAAGGAAAAACCTGGAATGGAGAAGAAAAGCTGCCTATGTCACCTCCTTGCAAGCAGCAAAGGATTTATTTTTGGAGGATCATAGAAGCATATAAATGTTTGGGTTGGAAGGGACCTTGACTATCATCTAGTTCCAACCCCCTGCTGCAGGCAGGGACACATCGCACTGGACTAGGATGGTTCATATGTTCAAATGAGTCTTTGAGAGAACTATCTATCACCATTACTGTACCACAGGTATAATACAACCATTTAGTAATTGAGGAATTTGAACCAGAATAAGTCCAGAGGGATCTTCACTACTTTTCTTCAGGAGGAATACTAAGTCTTCTTGTGTTCTGTCGCTGCCCAAGTCATTGAGTGGTGCTCCAGCTCTGCTCAGTGCTCCCAGGGAAGTTACCCAGTGCATGTGGCCTCATGCTGGGGGACTTTCAGGAATGATGGCAGGCATGGTCCCATGAACCGCTATTTCCAGCACTGGTTCCTCAAGGACCCACGGCTTTGCTTCCACACCTGCATATGCATCAGTTTGATAGGAAGCAACCCAACCTCTTGATGTGTCAGATGTGTTCCACCCAGCATCCCGCAGATCTGCTGCCCAAACCTTTCCAGCTGAGACAGGCTCTGGTGGTGTAAAGCCATAACACTTTGGTCCAAGGGCAGAATGGTGCCTTCAGCTCTATGAAGTGTGCATGTATGTGCAAACGTGCGTGGGAAAAATGGGATTCCTCCCAGAAAAAGAAAGGAGTGACGTTTTCCCTGGCAGCCTGCTGATGTGTCTGACCTTGAAGACTGGGGTCCTCGGCTGCCCCTCAATGTTTTACTGTGTGACCCTAGAGAGTGGGAGAGGAAGCAAGGGATGTTATTTCCTTGCAAAGAGCAGCCCCTCTTCTCGATTACCATGAACAGGGCCACTAAAAAGGCCAGGCCCTTCTGGGTCAGGCTAGAGGAGAGTGGAGGCTCCCACTTTTCCTCCCAGCAGATGAAGTCAGCACTTGCTACGCAAACTAGACTAATAAATGTCGGAGCAGCGGGAGGTGAGTGCAATCAAGTGCGAGAGCCTGAGTTATAGCGGTAGTCTGCTGAATTCCTGGGTCACAAAGTAATTTACAGAACAACCCAAATGTCATTCAATAATTATTCAGGCAGCCCGGAGCCCAGGGGGCACAGCCTCCTGCTGGGTGTATTATTAATACCATCAACAAGCAGCAGGATGTTGGTGTGAAGAAAAGAACCACAACACGAGCGTGTGAACCTACAGAACAAATGGAAACCAGTATTAATGGGATATTGTACTGCTCCCTAACGAGTGAAAAATCTCTCTATCTTGTCCTAGAAAGTCGTTCAGCAAAATCTGGGTGTTTCCACTTCTGACAGTGAAATTGCTCTTGGTGGTTTGCAGCAGAAGGGAGGAAGATTGGTGTGCTGGTGGCCGCCTGTTTGCATCTCCCGGCCTCTGAGATAGTCTCCATGGAGACTGACGGGGGAGGTGGTTTCCAAGCACCCCAGAATAATTTAAATTAATATCCAGTGGACAATGTAAACCTTCTCTTTGACGTGGCGTGGGAATAAGCGATCACAACGCTCGAACTGGGTCAGCTGAGAAGGAAGGTGGTGCCCCAGCCCAGGGTGTGATCAGTGCCAAGGGCTCAACCTCTGCTATCTCCCTCCCTCTCGCCCCCATCCTCCAAAACCCCTGTAGTTGGCTGCAAAGGTGCAGTGAGGAGATATATGGGCAAAGTCTGAAGTGAACTGAGTCTGAATCGTAGAATGGAATCATAGAATGGCTTGGGTTGGAAGGGACCTTAAAGTCTATCCAGTTCCAACCCCCTGCCATAGCAGGGACACCTCTCACCAAATCAGACTGCCCAGGGCTCCATCCATGCACGTGGGATAGAGGTTGTTTCTGGTGACTGGGAAGTGCCCTGGGCTCCTGGGCATCGAGCACTCCTGGAGTATTGCTGAGGTTGTTATGGGAACAGTAGCATCAACACTTTGACTTGGAATATGTGGACTCGGTAGTTCTCTTTGGTCCTTAAAAGTGCAGAATGAGTAAATGGAAACACTGACACAGGTTGCCCAGAGAGGCTGTGGAGTCTCCTCCTTGGAGACCTCCAAAAGCTGCCTGGGCACCATGCTCTGGGTGTCCCTGCTGGAGTGGGGGTTGGGCCAGATGGACCCAGAGGTTCCTTTTAACCCTAACCAGTGTGGGATTCTTGAAATCTCAACAGAACTGTGCAGCAAATTGAAGCTGGCCACATAGAGCTGCCCAGACTGAGCCAGTTCATCCTCCACTAGGAGAATCTGTGAGGTCATTAGACCAGAGAGCCCCAGAGGTCCATCAGGAGAGCACTGAATGTATTCAGGGCACACAGGGATAAGCAGTCCAGGAACATATGTGGATAGAATCTCTGTCTGGAAGTTGGGAACATGAGAGCTCTGTCCTGCAGCCACAGAGAGCAGCCACAGCCTGAGAAGAAGCTCAGCCATACAACCTGTTTGAGCGGACAGAAACGGCTCAGCTTTTCATGGCCTTTTTCAATGTTTGCCCATTTTTCAAAGATGTCTTTTTTTTTTTTTTTTTTTGCTTTGCTTTTACTCTGCCTGTGTAGAGATGATGTACAGAGGACTCTGATGATGCTCCTATACTCTGGGCCCTTCACCTTGTCAATGGCTTGCCAGCGCATTGCTTGTGACACCCATCGCCCGCACATCTCCCTCCTTGACTTCCCCATCCCAACACACATCACATCCAGAAGTCACTGCCATTTTGTGCCTGTGCTGTTGGTGGGACCCAGGAAGAAGCAGCAAGGTATACATTTTTGTGGTGTTAGCACCTAAGAACAGGCTCATAAAAAACACCTTGATTTTCCCCTTTGTGCTTATGCACAGATGTTGCTGCTGATATTCAGAATCACTAATTCATACTCCCTGGACCCCCACTGAAAAATAAAGCGTGTTTTATCCTTGTTCCCCAAGTGCCCAATACAAATGCAAATCAGCTCTGGGCGTAGATGTTGGTTTGTTTTTTTCCTGGCTGCCCATCAGCCTGGTGGGGCTTTTCTCACTTGTTTTGCTCAGTCCCTTCGTCCGTGTGTCTGTGGTGAGGGTCAGAGACCTGCTCCATTCCCACACCTCTGCCCTCCTCCTGCTGCTGCCGCTGCTGCCTGGTTAAAGCTCCTCTGGTTATTAACCCTTTAAAAGGTTTCCCTCTGCAACAGGGAAAGCTGATGGGCTAAAATCAAACTGGCATCCACTCAAATTTCCTAAAATCATTGAATCATAGAGTATCCCAAGTTGGAAGGATCATTGAGTTCAGCTCCTGGCTCCACACAGGACCACCCAGAACCCGAACCTGATGTGTGAGAGCGTTGTTCAGTGCTCCTTGGGCTCCGGCAGCTCGGGGCTGTGCCCACTGCCCTTTGGGGCAGATCCTTTTCCTGATGCCCAGCCCAAACCTCACTGTGGTCAGGTGGGCCACTGAGAACATTGGGGTACTTTACATTATTGCTTTGTTGCATCTCTGCCATGCAGGGTTTGGCTCCTGGACAAAATTGGGTAGGAGGGCATGGCAGTGGGTTGCAAGCCAAAGTCTGGATGGAAGAAAGTGGCTCTGAACTTGTCTGTGTCTCCATATAGGTCAGCACTATTCAAGTAATAAAATAGCTGAATAGGAGACTCCTAAATGCCCCCACAGAGCTCAGAGCTACCAGTGCTTGGCCAAAGTTGGTGTCCAGCCACCTAGTAAATTCATGCCCTATTCAGACAGACACAGATTCTCTGTGCTGCTTGGCTTTTTTGAAATAAATTATTTGTAACTGTATTTAAAGCTACAGCTGAAGAGACCCTGATGCTGGTATCAGATGCACCCGGGATTACTGCAAAGAGAAGTCGCAACCAAAGCCAGTCTGCAGCATCCAGACAGCCCCAGTGAACCAGCAGACCTGTGCTGAACATCTCTGCCTGTCATGACCTGGCTTGGTGCCACCACATCCTCCTGCAATAGAATACTGACTTATTCCTGCAGTGAGCTCTGGCTAAGCAGGATGGAAACCCTGGCAGTAGGGCCTGCCCCATCCCACTTTGCAGGGCTCCACCAGGAGGTTCCCACAGACTTTCTGTCCCCGTGGCTCTGGCTGCGAGTTGAGGCTCAGTGCTGAGCTACAGTGTGATCTGGGGCCTCAGGGTTGTCCTGAGTTGCCTGGGGTGATAGATGGACACTAGGAGCCACCAGACCCCTGTGTGCCACCCTTTGCCCCCTTCTCATCACAGAGCATCCTGCTCTGCAGTGGATGCCGCAGCTCAGCCACTTCCTAAGAAAGACCTCAGAGTTAAAAAATCCATCTGTGTGTGCTTCCTCTTTTTTCTTTCTTTTCATCTTCTTTCCTGCTGCTATTCAGTTAGCATGAAATAACCCTTCAAATCAATCCGGAAGAGATGGATTGAAACTGTTGCTGTTTTCCCATTGCTAATTGCCGCTCTGAAATCCCACTCGAATCGCTCTGAACACACAGCCCGACGTTCTGAAGTTAAGTGCCTACCAGGTATTTTGCTCACAGGCTTTTATTTCCCTGCAAAACACAGCCCTGGCTCCTGGTTAGCTTTTAGTGGGACAATAGCATCCCCTCAGTACGTCTTGTTTCCAAAGTAGAGCCGTGTTTTGGCAGGAACCGAACGCTGCAGCTTTCCACAGGGCCAATGGCACAGCTTGGGGCTCGTGGACCCAGAGATGAAGCAGTTAATTGCCCTACTGGGAAGGAGGAAATTTCTTGTAAAAATCCAGAATCTGGTTAAACAATGTGGCCTTTTATTTTTCAGCCTTGGAATCAAGCCTGGCTGCCCTTGTAAACAAAGAAAGGAAAGAATCACTGAACCAACCCAACACATAAAAACTGCCCATGTCTGTCTTTGAAGTTCCCTTTATGTTGTTTGGAAAACTTAGGATTATAGAGGTTTCTTTTTCTTTTTCTTTTTTTTTTTCTTTTTTTTTTAAGAAAAAGAGGGATGGGAGCTAAGGGAAACTTTTCTCTTAAGCAGAGCAGAAGTCATTAATTAAGTATCCCATTCAGCCCTGAGGCACCGGCTCATCAATCAGATTTCTTATTAGCATTCTGATGACCCGTGCGACCCCCGTCTCTGTACTGTCTGCAGGAGGACATGGAAAAACAGACCACACACCAAATGCAGGGGGATTATTCGGTGCTTGTCCCTGCTCCAGGGGGACCAAGAAGGGAAGAGGGATGCTGCCAGATGTTGGTTTGGGTTGAGGCGATCATAATAACAATAAGGGGTGGCTGGAGGGACTCACAGGAGCCAGGAGGGGGAAATTGGCAGTGTCTGGTGGGGCTGGGACATGGGTATGGTGGCATCACATGGTCCTCCCACACCTGCTGTGGTCACAGTAGCACCAGCTAGAGCACAGTGAGGCTGAGCAAGAAGCAATGGTGCGAATCCAGAATGGCTCTGGAGGAGCGTTCTTGCTCCCAGCTGGGAAGTGATTGAACTGAAAATGTGCTCACAGCTTTGGGCCAACTAAATAGGAGATCTTAGTGTCCTCATGGGGAGTAAGGATGCTACATATAATCATAGAATCATTAGGGTTGGAAAAGACCTCTAAAATCACCAAGTCCAGCCCCAGCCCACCCCACCATGCCCACTGACCACGTCCCTCAGTGCCACGTCTCCACATTCTTGAACACCTCCAGAGTCAGTGATTCCATCACCTCCCTGGGCAGCCTGGGCCAATGCCTCACCACTGTCTGAGAAGAAATGTTTCCTAATGTCCAACAATACCAGTCCTCAAGTCTTCCTCCTTCCAGGTCATTCCAACAACAAAAAATTACCTTTCTTAAGCTAGTTACACTTTCATACAACTGCTGTTGGGCAAATTATTGTGGCAACAACAACGAAAAAGGACAGTTTCAGCATCAGATTATGAGGTCTGCCATGCTTCTGAGAAAGCCAAGCCACAGCAGCCCCTTTTGGCAGGTGGATTTGCACACAGCCAAGGTGACACTGAATGGCCACAGGGGCAGGGACATGGCGAGGGGACATGATGAGCTCCCCTGTCATGCCCACAGAGATCTCTGTGCAGCCAGGTTTTGGGGTGGAAGAGCACAGCGTGGATGATGTTCCCATGCCACTGTGCTGGTGATGGATACAGGATCGTGTTCTCCTTTGAGTCTCACAGTCCTGCATACCACTACTGTCAAGGCTTATCTCTGAATTTAGGTGATATTCCCTGAACCACAGCAGAAACTGGCTGGGATTCAGCACCTCCAGGGGATCGAGCCCCCAAGGTTTGGTCCAACACTGAGCAAGAAATGTCCCACTAGGCAGGGAATTAAGTCTGATCTTCAGCTAATACCCAGTGGATAAACATCCTTCTCTTTGAGGCTCATCCTCAAGGCAGAGTGCTGCTCCCACTGTGTCAGCCAGAGCTGAAGGAGACATTGGGGGATATCCATCAGAGATCCTTAAGAATGACATGTCTGCTACAGCAGCTTCGGGTCCTCTCCTTGGCAGAACCCAGAAGACACCCTTGGGAAGATACAGAAGAATTGGATGAGCACAGAGTGACACAGGTCCTGTATAAGTGGTGACAGTAACACAAAAAAATGTCTGAGACGTTTGTCCAAACAATTTTGCCTGTGGCTGCAGATTACAGTATTTTTATAGTATTTTATAGTATGTTATGGTATCCTGATTTGCTTGGCAGCCTCCATATCCTCAGTGTGTGCCTATCCTATGCACATAAAAAGAAGTCATTTTTTTGCTTGGTGATGGGAAGAGCTGGAATGGCTTAGCTGGGCAGCCCTTATGTGATGATGGTCCCTGGCCCAGAGCAACCTCACAAATTCACCTCTTGTCTCAGCTCCCTTCTCTCCATAATCCAGAGGCCTAAGGAACCATCAGCTCTTGGGGCTATTGCTGGACCTTTCTATATGGCCCTTCATGTCATGTGCAAATCATGTGCATCGGACTGTGAGGCTCATCTCCATACCCTCCTCACAGCAGTTTGCTGGTACACCAAAAGGAAATAAACATATGTTACATACTGAAAAAATCAGGGTGTGTTTTAGATATCTACCGTTTGTCTCATTTTCATGGTCCTTGCCAATGAAAGCAGCACTTGATCTAGTTCCTCCCTGAGGTATCCGCTATGGCCCGTGACTGTCAGTTGTCTTTGTGTGCTGTGCCATGCTATTCAATACTCAGAGTATTTTCAATTTAGATCAATTAAAATGCCAGATATTTCTCTGATGATGTAATTTTTCCCAGCAGAGTAGCCTGGGAAGCAACAAGTATAAAAGACAGGAAGGGAAGAATGTGGTGTATTGGGTAGATAGTGCTGTAAAAGAGGAAAGGTGGGGAAAGAAAGTTGCTATGTGGAAGAACAAAAAATGCCCAGTTTTGAGAAAGAAGGCTCAAATCTCCCTCCAGTACAGCAAAGGAGGATGTCAGTCTGTCTGGGTGCAAGTTTGGCAGCTGCTGAGCTGGTCCCTGGGCCATCTGATGCAGTGATCAGATGTTGTTTGCAAACACTGCATAAATTAAATTCCATGTACGCTGAAAAAAATTTAAACAGGATCCCTGGTGCCAGCAGCTCCTCTTATCGCTTTGAAGCCTGTTTGCATTCCCTGGCAGATAATCACCATGACTAACAGTTATCTGACACAGCCAATTTCACCAACAAAATCTGTCTTCTGACCTTAACTGACTGCTCACAGAAATGACAGTTCCCACCCCCCAACAGTATAAATGCTAACAAAGATCTCAAATCTCCCAAGGAAATAGGTGGGCTTGGGGGACACTTTGTGTATTCAGACTAAGATGTAGTGAGTGCCCCAGACAGCTGGATGGAGGGCTGAGTGTCTTTCGCTTCTCTGCCTCTGTTTTTGTGTCAATTTCCTTCATCTAATTTGTCCTTTGTCTTTGTGTGGTGCCTCTTCAAGTATAGAAAGATTTGTATTCTAATATAGAAAGACAGTGCGCAGCTGCATGGCTAAATTAGATTAACTGATGCCTTTATCTGATGTTTTCTAATATTTTTTTTACTTGTCCTGCTCTGCTCTGCGCTGTGCAGCCTTACCTCAAGTGCTGGGTTCAGGTTTGGGCACCACGATATTAGAAGGACATAAACTATGACAGAGTGTCCAAAGGAAGGCTATGAAGATGGACAAGGGTCTGCAGGGCGTTTTCTCAGTCTTTTCACCACGAGGCTGCACGTGATGCTGGGAGCTGGGCCTGAGACCTGGGAAGGAGGAAAGATCAGAAAAGGTCTGCCTGTGACTACTAAATTTTCACCCTCAGATTTCTAATCTAACAGGACTCTGCTGCCCAGATCTATACTCTTTTTTGACCCGTATTTCCATAGAAGTCCATTCAGATGATGCGTTCTTGTGGGACGATAGCCAAGAAGGCAAGGAGCACTCTCTGGCTAGGTATAGGAACCTTTGGTACACAGTGAGTTATTTAAGCACTTGAGAGTCAACAGAGCCTTCTCAAGAACTGAATTCCTTCATTTGATCTGCCCATCCCTTCCAAAATCCATTTTGTTTCATACTGTGCTTCTAAGGAAAATCCACATCTAAATAGTGAGCCTGAAGCTGTGTGCTCACTCTGCAGTGTTCACTCTATGTATCCGGTGGTCCTCATGTGAAGAGCAGAGCGAAAGGCCCAAAACTGCCGAGTCTTGAAAATGGTCCCTGGTAAAAATAATCCCCACCCTCCAAACAGGGCTAAACAAATTGCCTCAGTTATTGGAACAGGCTGGCCAGGGAGGCAATTATAAAGCAGGATTCAGCTTCAAAGCAGACCACTAAATTAGGGCAGAAAAGTTATACTGGAGCTGCCTATTCCTCTCCCTCAACAAGAAGAGGAGCTGAGGGTGAGAATCTTACCCGAGGTCCCATTTGTCAGACACAACCAATGGTTTTAGGATTGTTTTTTAATTGCTCATTGGAATCTGTGTTTGGCAACACCTTACAGACTTACAGAGACAGATGAAGCCTTCAGGGATGGCTGTGCATGTGTGCAGGCTGCAGTAGCTGGGTCCTCCTGCAGCTCTCCATGGAGGGAGCACTGAAGCCCTTTTATGGGTTGCTTGAGGAGGGCGGGCAGTGTATAAATCATAGAATAGAATCAGAGAATCACAGATTCATTACGGTTGGAAAAGACACCTGAGATCACCAAGTCCAACCCCAGCCCACCCCCACCATGCCCACTAAACCACATCCCTCAGCGCCACATCTCCACAGTTCTTAAACACCTCCAGCAACGGTGATTCCATCACCTCCCTGGGCAGACGCCCCATCCTGCAGCAAGGATCCCCTCAGGACCAGCGAGAACAGCACCAACATGCAAAAAGGGAAAAGCCTGAACATCTCGATGGAAACCCAGGCCCCTGCCAAGATCCGGCTGGCACCCCACATGAACCCCCGACATACGTGGGGCGGTTTGGACACGCTAAGCGGGAGCAGCCATGTTCCCAGCACTGGGCACGTAGAGATATGACAGCATGCCAGAGGGTCTGCAGGGCCTGAGGGGGGTAAAAACCCCTGATGTAGAATTTAAAATGTGCTCTAACCTTTTCTGCAAACTGAAAGCAAGAAAAATGCTCATAAAACTACTCTTTGTGCGCAGAAAGAAGTCCGTTTTTATACTGTTGCTAAGTTCCTTATTGTTTTCTGGCTGTTTTTTGTGTTTCTGTGGCAGCCTTTTCTGTGGGCCTCTTTCAGTGACTTAGCTATATTGGCCTGCAGATAATTAGATCAGTGCTATCATTTTCACTGTCCTTTTTCCTCTGGGGCGATTTGCATGATAATGGCAGTTTGTGCTACTCTCTCTCTCTCTCTCTGTCTCCCTCTCTCTTTTAACAAGGCCCCATTTCTAAACATGAAATAATTCAGGGGACAATCTGTGAGTGGTTCTGTTCAGAAAAGACTGAAAACATCTGGTTAAGAAAGCCTTGCTGGTAACCAAAACGTAACATTTTTGCCAGCTACAGCTCTCCAAACGAATCCTTTTTTTTACAGTATTTTCAGACTGTGTGTATTATCTGTGTGCAAACATCAGAGAACGCTCTCACTCTTGGTATGTACGTGTATATAATGATTTATCATCTATTTACCTGGGTAATTTATAGATAGTTAAGATATTACCATTTCTGTCTTAAACACTAACGAACACTATGAACATTCAAAAGGTAGCTCTGTACCACCAAATGGTTTTAACTGCTTTCTGCTGTGAATGAAGACTTCTGTCCAGCAAGATATGCTCAAACCCCAGCCTGAGAATAATCCCATTGAAATCCAGAGGTTAATTTAGGTGGCTGACACTACGTGCTGGCTTGTGTTGTGCTGATTTATGGTCCGGGGCCTTCTGGGTGAGAAAGGCGGTCCAGTAATGCAGATATCTCATAGCAATTATAACACACCTGAAAAGAAGAATGTTTTCTGTAGGCACTGCCACCATTTCAGTACCTGAGCCCTGAGCCCCGGCACACAGTGCAACCCCAGAGGTGCTGGAGGTAGCTACATTTCTGCACATGTATTGGATGAGTTGTGGCTGTGCCAGGTTTGCTTAAGAGACAAAAAAGACTAAAGATGTACGATAGCATCGCCGTGGGCTCAAATACCTGAGGTCACCTCCAAATTAGGGACTCATCTGCGTGGTTGAATCATTGTCTTAAGCTGGAGCGGGAAGAAGGGCTGAGCCCTGAGGAAGAAAAAGCTTTGCTTAGATTATAGCTACACAGAGAGAAGGTGCCATACATCATAGGAAGATTTTGGCACGGAGTTTCATGGTTATTCCCAAATGGAGGACAAAGAGGTTGGGACTCTCACTGACTCACTCAATGACACTCAACGGGAATGGCCTTTACTGACAGTGTGCCTTCAGTTTCAGTGACCACTTGGAAATAAATGAAGACTATTTTTGCATCATTTCCTAAATCCTCACCTATTAAGTAAGCTTCAGGGAGCATCTCTCCTCCCCAGAACCACACAGCACCTGCTGGCAGTAGGTGACCTTATGGCTCCCTGAGAGGCTCTGCCAGAAGGTGCTGTGTGGGACCATGAATAATTATGCAAAATTTAGGTAGAAGACTGATACTTTGTAGCTAATTCTCTTCCCGAATGCTCATGTTTTCAGGATGTACGAAAAAATATTGAATCTACTAAAGGTAACTTCAGTGATGACCTGAAAGCTTGCTTCTATCACCTTCACAATTATCACAGAATCACAGAACTGTAAGGGCTGGAAGGGACCTTCAGAAACCATCCAGTCCAACTCCCTGCTTCCCTACAGTGGGTTGCACAGGGAAGCCTCCAGGTGGGTCTTGATTATCTCCAGAGAAGGAGACTCTCCACAACCTCTCTTCGCGTGAGATCATAAATAAGGTGTGCAACACTGCTGTGAAACAATACCTAGGATTGCTCAGGTGAGGGAGGATGAGATGGCCCTGATGGAAGAGCTGATTCACCACCAAGCAACCCCAGCAACCTCACTGAAATAGGGAATTCCACCCATAAAACCAGGAGGTGAGTCAGGCCCAGCTGAACGATGGACCATTCTAATCATCCAGGATGACCAGAACACGTGGGCCATGTTTTGTCTGAGTCCTGCACTCCTCACATGGGCAAAACCACCCATAACATGATCCCAGAGCTGGGCTCTGTGGGATTGGACCAGAAAAATCCCAAAGTTTTCAGCAAATAGCAGCAAACAGGAAATAAATTCACTGATAGATTTTTGAGCTTGGTTCCAGGGGAAGCCTTCGATACATAAAGTCAATTGGATGAAGGCCTAAGCAAGCAACCTTTTCTTCACCAGAATTTTCCCTGCACTGTTTTCAGGGAGGAATATATTCCAGAAGAATATGAAAAATGCAGCAAGGTGAAGAGCAGGAAGGGGAAGCTGTGGCAAGGGAATCCAGCGGCTGCAAGAGGGAAACAGGGCTTCATCTGCAGGGTGCTAAGTCTGCATTCCCATGTCTGCTACTAAGATAATTTGAATGAAATAGCACCTTAGAAAGCCGAGACCCTCTATAATATGCAGTGATTTAAGGCAGATAGGGACTGGGTAAGCCACAGCACCTTGTATCTATGCACATATACTGAATATAGGTAGATAGAGTCACTCTGTCTGGCTTCTGTGGAATATGCCCTTCAGCCCCGCTTCTGATTTTACTGAAGATTTTATCATCAGTTTTGCTTGTTTTATTAGCAAGGAAGCAAACTGTTGTGGCTTAACATTTCTCTGACTGTTGTCAGCATAAACTTCCTGAAGATTTTATCCTGTTTGCAGAGATTCGGTGAAATGAAGATTTTTTTAGGTCAACATTTTCTTCTGGCAGACTGAGCCTGAAGTGCACTTTATTTCCCTTTAATTTAACAGCTCCAGCAGCTTTTCCAGTTAAATCGACTGTTCATTATTGAGCCCATTTATGAAGGGCTGTGCAGTGCAGTTTAATGAATCCCTGGCACAAAGCTCCCTTTCAGTGTAGGGAAAGAATAGCAGCCTATTTAGGTCCTGTAGGGCTGTATGTCAAAGACTGCCTATAATACTTGTCAGGGAAGGGCAGAAATTCCCACTGATATAAGAATGTGCAAGAAATCAACTTGCACAACCAACTCGCAGATTAAGACACGATCAGGAAATGAGACTGTAGGTTTTGGATAGTGACACCTGTTTGGGCAGTGAGACTTTCCCATACCTTCATAACCATATCAGCCTGTATAAGGGGGCAGGAAAAAAAAAGAATCCTCCCTCTCCTTCTGCAAAGATGTTCCTGCTTTCATGCTGCCTTCCTGATGCTGAGGTGAGAGGAAGAGGAGTGCTGGAGAGTGGGGCATTGGTTTGCTTTCTACTAGAGGAGGTTTGGCTGGTGATGGGATAAAGCTTGGGACGCTCCTCGCTCATGTTCTTGGCATGAGATGTTTCCTTTGGGATGGATCCTACTGCCCATCCCTGGGTCAGAACTCCACAAGCATTGGGAGGACTTCTCCAAGTGCTTGCAGCTGTCACTGTAATGCTGGGCAAGGCTTACTGCTTTGCTCTGCCCAAGGCAACCTTTCCTGGCCTCCTCAGTCTGCAGGGGTGAAACTGTTCCCTCACCAGAGGCTGACTGTGTGGCAGGGAGCTGGATCTGCTGTGCGGGGCCCGAGCCAGCAGGCACCGTGCATCCCTGCCCCCCCTTCAGCTTGGGCTGTCAGCGTGCTGCTGGCAAAAGTGCTCTGCTGCCTGCACAACCTTGGTTTCATCTTCAGAGTGGACTGGAGGCACCGGGGCATCTTCTCCAAGCATCTCCATGTTTGATCCCAGCTTGCAGAGCAAAGCTCAGTGCTTGCTGCAGTGCTCAGGCTGAGCAAGTGCAGGCAGAAGGCGAGCCAACGATCTGGCCACTGGGCATGAGAGGTGTTTTGTGGGAATAACCAAACTGCTACTTCCTTGGAAGAAATGAGATTTCTGTGCAAGTTGTTACATCATGTGGCTTAGCAAATTTCCCTCCAGGCACTGCCCAACTTGAGGTAATCAGCTCTGCTTGAGAGAACATGGAGAATAAGCATGTTTAATGCAATTATGAAGGCTTTCTAAAGCTCCAGACCTGGTCTAGAATATGTAAATTTGGCCGCCTAGCATGAGTGAATGCAAACTTTGCTTTGCATGCCTGGCAATTGTTTTAATGCTCTCCGATTTTTCGGAGGTAATAAAGTTTCCCACTAAGCCATCTCTGAGCTCTCAAAGCTGTTTAATTGAATGAATTCAGCCTTACAGAAGACAAGTCAGGGCTTTCAGCTTCTTTCTCTGAGCCACCGGATATTTAGCCACTCTGCATACAATGCCACCCCGCCTCATTAGCAAGCCCCTTTAGGGCCGCTATGAAATGCTGCTGCAGTCATGCCGAAGCAGCTCCCAACCTGGGGACAGCTCAGATGCTGGGTCACGCTGGTCAGGTTAGAAATGGCCCCGAGCTGGGCAGACAGTGCCTGTGATAGTGATGTCCTCTTTTCCAGGCTCCGGTGCAATTTCAAGCGGTCTCAAAGCTGCCCAGCGGAGAATACAGGGGATGTGTATGTTGTTCTTTACATTTCCCCATCAATAAGGGAGCTCGGAGCAGGCTGCAAAGCTTGACAGGGCTTGACGGGACCCGAGGGTAACTAATCCGTGTCGGCTGTACTCGAGCTAAGCAGTTTAAATCCACCTCTTATGTCACCATTCTTATATGGAGAGATATACGAGATATATATGAGAGTTTCCCATAGCTCGTCCTCTGAAGCGGGGATCCATCCTCTCCATGCAGAGGTTTTGGCTGCAGCCAAACCAGGTTGGAAATGCACCCTTGGAAACAATGTGAGTCTTTTAATTCTGCGCTGCAACCTGCTGTGAGCGAGCTGCTGCAGTGAGGTGCTGTGTGACAGAATGGGAATGTGTGACAGAATGGGAACCAGCACTTTGGTTTCACAGAGGATACTGAGCCTTTTTTTTTTTCTCACATGAAATATGTGCTTTCCCCTCTTTTCTCACTCCAATACTTGTTTGTTTTGCATTCAACCGGTGCTGGAAACCACAGTGGGGGGAACTTGGCTGGACTTTCCCTTTTCCCGCTGAGGAAGGCGCCTGCTTCCCTTTTCTTCCTCAGTTTTGCGTTCTGGCTTTTCCGTTCTGCTGCATTTCTGATGAATTGGTGCAGATCAAGGAAATTCATCTCAGTCAAAACCAGATACGTCTCTTCATTCGTAATGTGCACATGCAAACCTGCTAAAAATGAATCTGGAGTTTATAGGGTTGAGATGAGCACTAAAGATCCCTGAGTCCATCTGCTGGCTCCATGCAGGACCACCCAATGTCCAAACCCAATGTCTGAGAGCACTGTCCAAATGCTCCCTGAGCTCTGGCACTCCGGGCCGTCCCACTGCCCTGGGCAGCTGTTCCATGCCCACCGCCCTCTGGTGCAGACCCCTTCCCTCACCCCCAGCTGCCCCTCCCCTGACGCAGCTCCATGCCGTTCCCTCGGGCCCTGTCGCTGTCACACAGAGCAGAGCTCAGCGCTGCCCCTCCGCTCCCTGTGAGGCGCTGCAGCCGCCATGAGGCCTCCCCTCGGCTCTGGGCTGCGCACACCACGGACCGCTCCTCACAATCCTTGCCCTCAGAACCTTCCCCATCTCTGTAGCCTTCCTGTGCAGGGACCGCACCGCTTTCGGTCCAGATGTGTATACGTGCTCCGGGGGATCCAGCCGGTGCGCTGCCCCCGATGTTGGGGCCACGTACCTGCCCCGCCGGGCCACGACCCACCCGCCCCGCCGCTGTCCCCGCCCGAGGGCTCCGCCCGCCCGGCCCCGCGCTGCCGGCGGGAGGCGGGGATGGCCGTGCCCGGCCCCGCGCTGGGCCCTCCTCCTCTCCCGCCCGCCGCTTTTTCCCCCCACAACCGCCGCCTCCGCCGCCCCCGTCCCGGTGCAGCCCTGCGGAGCTCGGCGCCGCGGCGCCCCGCCGCCGGCCATGGCCGTGCCCGCCGCACTGCTCAGCCCGCATCATCTCCTCTCCTTCTGCTTCCCCGCCGGCGGCCTGCTGGGCTATGCCGACCTGGAGAAGGGCTACGAAGGAGGAGGAGGAGTAGGAGGAGGAGGAGGCGGCGGCGGCTGCGAGGCGGGGGACTTTAAGGAAGCCACCCGGGACCTGCTGAGCTTCATCGACTCTGCCTCCAGCAACATCAAGCTGGCGCTGGACAAGCCGGTGAAATCCAAGCGGAAGGTGAACCACAGGAAATACCTGCAGAAGCAGATCAAGCGCTGCACCGGCATCATCGCCCCGCCGCCCGCCGCCCCGCCGCCCTCCGCCTGCCCCAAACCGCCTCCGCCGCCGCGCCGGGAGGGCTCTCAGGCGGGCAGCAGCCTACA
This sequence comes from Gallus gallus, assembly GCF_016699485.2. NCBI lineage: Eukaryota > Metazoa > Chordata > Aves > Galliformes > Phasianidae > Gallus > Gallus gallus. The sequence goes on along the minus strand of NC_052532.1, from coordinate 188,893,193 downwards.
GAGCCGCAGCCTGGCCGCCCTCTTCGGCTCCCTGCAGCCGGGCCGGGGCTCGGCGGGCTCGGACGGCGGAGGGGCGGCGGGAGGCGGCCCGCGGAAGGTGCCGCTGCGGGACCGCAACCTGCCGCCCTCCTTCTTCACCGAGCCGGGCGCCAAGGAGACGGAGAAGGGAGGCGGGCCGGAGGCGGCCGAGTTCTTCGAGCTGCTGGGCCCCGAGTACGGCGCGCTGCTGCCCGAGCACGCGGCCCCTCCGCAGGACGCCTTCCCCGCCGGCCGGCCGCCCGCCGAGCTGGGGCTGGAGCACGGGCTGTACGAGGCCGCGCCGCTGCCCGCCGCTCCGCACCCGCTGCTGGGCGGGCTGCTGTACCCCGAGCCGCCCTGGAGCCCGCCCGGGCCCTGCAGCCCTGCCAAGAAGGCGCCGCCCGAGGCGCTGCGCCCGCTGTACCCGGAGCCGGCCGCCGGCGGCGACGCCTTCGGGCCCTTCTTCCCCGAGTGCCCCCTGCCCCCCCCGCAGATGCCCTACGACTACGGCGGCGGCTTCCACCGGGCGGCCTACACCGGGCTGTAGGGCGGGGCCGGCCCCGGGCCGCGGGCACCTCCGCGTGGGACGAAGGAAGGGGGAAGGAGCGGCGCGGGGCTGCGGCCGGGACCCGCGGGGCGGCGAGGAGAGCTGGGCTCGCCCGCCTCGGGCAGGTGCGGGGCCGGCGGACCCCCAGGAGCGGCCCCGGCTCCCGCTGGAAGGGCACCGGCGTCGGGGACGTCTCCGTGCTCCTCCTCCAGCCTGGGTGGGAGACGCCGCGTCGCTCCGCTAAAACTGAACCGTTCGATTCCTTCAGGTGTTTTTTCTAGCGAGCCTTAGCTTGCCGTAGGGCTGCGCGTCGCTAGGCGGGCGGGACGCGACGGCCGCGTCCGAAGTGACACCGCGACCGCTTGTAAACGATTTCGCTTTGGAAGTCAAACTCGAGCCAACCTCTGTGCTGCGCCGAACGGCGTCCCCAGCCGCGCGGGCGGCCCCGGCGGATTTGCAGCCGAGGGCACAAAGGGGAGCGAGAAGGAAGCAAAAGCGAACCAACACAGCCGCCGCTGCCGCACGTGGGGTGTGCTGAAATCTCCCGGCGTCTCGCAGGAGCTGCGAACAGAATTTAAGTGACAGCGTCGGCTGCGGACAGAAGCGCAGCCCGGCTGTGCCATCCCTGCAGACGGCTGGATGTCTTTCAGGAATGTGTCAGGGCTCGGAAAGCAGCGCGGCTCGCTCTCATTGTGTACAGGAGATTATTTGATAATCGTTTAAGTTATGTAAAAGAGTCTATGATAGGTCCCGTAAAAATAAAGCTACGCAGTAGATCTGAGAGCCGTGCTTCTTAGTGCTGTTGAAATGCGGCGTTGCGGCGTTTTTTCACCGCGTCTCCGTCCTCTGGAAGGGTTTCTTGGCAGCAGTTGAGACAGGCGGTGCTCATTGTCTTTCCTAAACCCTTTGAAACGCTGTATTTTATCCACGGCGCCCCGCGCTTGTTTTGCCTTCATTTGTACCGGCTGTTGCTTTAACTTGCTTGAAAGAAGGGAATGCTAATATGCTGGAAAGCCCGGGGTTGGAAATGGTTACAGTTATGAAAACAGATCAGAATGCTCTGAGGTCTCCCATTGAGATGCGGGTCTTAAAAGGCAGTCCTGCAGCCTGGCTCCCCGCCAGCCCCGAGCCGTGTTTGTTTTTGAAAGGGGATTCACATAGGGATAAGCCTGAGGTTTCCCCTTATGAGCCCTCGTGCCGCCTTCTCACTTCCCAAAGTTAGGTGAAAGGTAGAGCTTTTGTTCTTCTCGTCCGTCCATCCAGCTGGATTTAAGCCTTAGGAGACTTAGGGTCAGGATCCGGAAATAAAGCGTGAGATGATTTGTTAAAATTGCCTTAAGCTGACTTTTAAACAGCAAGAACTGTAAGGTGGATGTAACTTAAACCGCCTCTTTCCACCTTAAAAGTGGCCCGAGGTGTGTGCAGCTCTGAGGGGATGAACCACGATGGATGAACGCAGTGCTCCCGTGTCCAACTGCTGGGCCGAGCTGCACTCTGGTAAGGAAATGTGCTTCTCAAGTTAATTTAAGCTTCACAGAGCATGTGTGCAGAGCGGTGGGCTGCCAGTCCAATCAAGGTGGCTACAAATCAGAGTGGCCACTGCTTTGGGTGCTGGGCAGCATCCTTGCCCTGCGAGCTCCGTGCTGCTGCCCTCACTTTGGCACACCTCCCTTGGAAGGCTGTGTGAGTTTGCGTGGAGTCGAGCACAGCTTACAGATAACTGTGCTTTATGTTGGCCATGCAAGGGCGGCTGTGGGGTGGTTTTTGTTGGGGAGGTTTTGTTGTCGTCGTTCAGTCGCTGCTTCAAGTATGTGAATTTGGAGCATGGGTGGGCGCTGCTGGGAGTGTGTGAGCTCAATGGTGTTGCGCTAACAGACCTCAGTGCCCAGCTCTACCACCTGGGCTGAGTGGTTTGGTTCCCCACAGGCCTCACTCTCCCTTTTGTTTTAAGTAGCAGTTGGATGGAGCTGTAGGTGTCCCTGCTCATCACAGGGGAGTTGGGCTAGATGGCCTTTGGGGGTCTCTTCCAGCTCAAATGACTCTATGACTCTGTGATTTGACCTGAAGGTGCTTCTCGCTTTTGGGTGCTCTGCTGATAGACCGGTGACATGAGGTGCTCTGAAGGAGAGCATCATTCTTGGGTCAGATCTTGTCTCAAAGCAGCGGGAGAAGCAGCTCTGTGGCTGTCACTGGGGCTGGGCCAGCTTAGAACCACTCAGAGGAGTTCTTCTTTGTGGACTTGCCAGGAGTTGCAGCTCCAGAAATCGTAACAGTTCTTAAATGGGGATTTTCAGGTTATCGGACCTTATGCTGGGAAAAAAAAGTGTCGGTATCCCTTGAAGCACTGCTGCATTCCTGCCAGAGGATGCGCTGAGGGCTGCCTGGGATGGCGCTAGCGATGGCTGGGCTGCTCCCAGCGCTCTGCCCGCAGCTGAGGCTGAACAGAGGGCTCTGTGGCAGCCCTGGGAAGCACTGCCCTCTGCTCTGCACACCGCACCTCCCAGCCCCTTGTCCTCTTTTCAAGTGAGGAAGCTTACCTGTCTTCAATGGTGTTTTATTGATAAATGACAAAGGGTTCATAATGAATAGCTGCTGCTGCAGCTCAGTGTTTTGTTACTTAAACAGCTTGTGTCTTTTTCAAAGCACCCTCAAGGAAACAGAAGGATTCTCTCATTGTTTTTGGATGGGCTCCCTAACTTTGAGTGACCTGAGTTTAAGATTGCTCTAATACGTTATGATCCTTGATGATAACAAGTCACAGAATCATTAAGGTTGGAAAAGACCACTAAGATCAGCTAGTCCAACCATCAGCCCATCCCCACCATGCCCACTAACCACAGCCCTCAGTGCTAAATCTTCACACTTCTTGAACACCTCCAGGGATGGTGACTCCACCACCACCCCTCTGGGCAGCCTGTGCCAATGCCTCATCACTCTGTTTGAGAAGAAATGTTTCCTAATATCCAACCTGAACCTCCCCTGGCTCAGCTCAAGTCCACTCCCTCTTGTCCTATCACTGTTACCTGGGAGCAGAGGTCAACCCCCAGCTCAACACAACCTCCTTTCAGGGCACTCTGGAGAGCTATCAGTTCTGCCCTGAGCGTCCTCTTCTCCAGACTGAACAATCCCAGTTCCCTCAGCTGCTCTCCGTAAGACTTGTGCTCCAGACCCCTCACAGCTTTGCTGCTCTTCTCTGGACGTGCTCATCTTTGATGAGCTGATGTAGTCGTCCAAACAAGGTTAGTAAAGAAGATAATAAGTTTATTGTAAAGTCTGCTTGCTTTCTGTCTTTGTCAATAAACTGCACTTGTCAATGCAAAAACTGAAGGTCATTCTGCAATTATTGGCAGCAGGAGAGAAGAAGTAGCTCTGTATTGATGTGCGAGCAACAAAGGTGGATACAGGAATTGTTAATGCCTACGAGTCTGATTGTCTGAAATAGGGGCTGGGAATGTCATTGCACTGGAGGGCAGGATTCCAACTTTGTACCAATGGGCTCTGGTGCTCCTGTTAGTGCATGTTTCATGTGCCAGGATGTCTCTTGTTGGCTGTTTAAGACTGCTTTAGTCTTAGCTAATTGTTATTCAGTCTGTGGGCTCGGCTGAACAAATTCTGGCACATGCTGCTGTGGCAGATGAAGAGGTGACTGTCCCCATTTGCTATGTTGCCTCTTGCCATAGGTGCTGTCCCTTAGCAGCATGCACTGAGGGGAACTGCACCTCTGCAGCTCCCACCTGTGGTCGTTGCCCACATCCATCTTCACAGAGATGTCTGAAGCGAGCTGGAGGTCTTTGGAGCCAAAACTCAGCCAAGCACATCAGTTTGTGGGCTGGGATTGAGTTACAGGATGACGACAAGAATACTTAACAATTAGCTGTAGCTGGTAAATACTGCTGGTTTTTGGAGTAGAAGAGAAGCATGATTTTGCTCCCCTTTATAAAAGTTACAGGACCATTTATTAAGCCACAGATGTGCGTGCACAGCAGCTAAATTAAGTGTGATTTGATGCTGTCAAGACACTCTTCAAATGCGAAGAACCCTTTCTGGAGCAGTCTGGACCAAGGATGGCAGCACAGAAGTCATTGGCCCAGGTTGTGTTGTCTGCCACATTTCCTTAACTGTGCCCTTAATGTGCTGTTACAAGGTAAAGAATGAGTTTGCATGAGCTGATCCCCTTGATCCCTGCAATATTGACATTTAGTGGACATGGCCCTTTCTGCAAGCAGACCTGGTGGTGAAGAGCTTGAGCCTGTGCTGGATGTGTTCTGGTCTCTAGTGTAGCTGAGATAACGCTTCAGGTTGGCCTTGAGTTGTCCTCGAACCTCTCTTGGTAGGGCATCCATTGGAACAACTCCTTCCCCTCCCATGTCTCTTTAATGTGTTCAACTCATAAACGATCTGGATGTTCTTTTCTTCCAACAGTTAAATCATAGGATATCCTGAGTTGGAAGGGACCCACAAGGATCATCGAGTCCATCTGCTGGCTCCACACAGGACCACTCCAAACCCAAACCCAATGTCTGAGAGCGCTGTCCAAACGCTTCCTGAGCTCCGGCACTCGGGGCTGTGCCCACTGCCCTGGGCAGGCTGTTCCATGCCCACCGCCATCTGGTGCAGACCCTTTCCCTCACCCCCAGCTGCCCCTCCCCTGATGCAGCTCCGTGCCGTTCCCTCTGGTTATACAACCTCAGCCTGGATGACTGTGAGTCGAGCAGGACAAATCTTGTTTGAGTATTACCAGTTGGTGTTGGAAGAGCGTGGTCAAATCTCCTCCCTTCTTCCAGATGCAGTTCCCTGTCATTGGTTCATCAGCTAAATTCGTTAGCTCTGGAGTAAACATCTCTTTTGTTCTTAATATATAAAAAGCAAAGATTGGCAAAATTTGGTGTCAATTATGAATAGAAGTGAAATGCCATCCCCCTGCCACCGTTCCTCATCAGCAGGTAACTAACATGGAATCTTTTTTAGCATAGTAACGCTTCACAGTACAACTGGGCTTTAAGGATTAGCGATAATTGCTTCTGTGCACTCAAATAATTGAATATAAATCAATTACCACCATTTTAGGTATTTTAACAGCCAAGCCCGCTCTACAAAGAAAAACCTTTCTTTCCTGTCTAGTAGCCAGACCTTCAGCTTCTTTGTTTATCCTCCTATCTGGGACAAGTGATTCAAAGTCAGTCATTAATTAGTGATTTTATCAAGATTTTCCTCTCAGGACTGAAAGGTCAGCACGCCCTTGAAGTGCCAGCAAAGCAAATGTCTCTGATTTGCACATGAAGCCAAGGCTTGTGAGGAAGAAGCCTCATAAAATGAGTGTAAGAACAGAGGTTTAATTTAAGGCGACTGCTTAGGAACATGCCAAGCACCACAGTGATGGCTAGGTAGCTTGAATTTAATCTTAGAAGACTTCAGTCCACATTTCTTTAAGGGTTAGATTAGCCCCACGGGCTTAGAGCCAGCTGACAAACACCAGGCACAAGGTCTGAAGTAAAAGGAGCACCAAAGGAGCACGGCTCTGACCTCGATGTAATTTATTTGTGCTGCATTGTTCAGGGTCCCTTTGCTTGGCTGAGTGGTGGGCTGGCTCCTGGGTGCCGGGGAGCAGCTGCTGCTGGCTATGGGCTGTGTGCTGGCTTGGCTGATGGATGGCCACTGTACTGGAAGGAAGAGTATGTCATCGTATGGGGCAAACTACTCGACTAATCCAGGCCAGTGGGTGCAATGTTGTTAAGCAGGAGGAGGGACAGAGTGAGGGAACAAAGGGAACTGAAGGGCTTTTCCTGGCAGTGGTCCTTTGGATAGCAGTCAATTTTAGCATCATGTTGGGATGCTGCAGCCATCCTTGAAATAGTTAGCAGCATTGCCACATTACTGTATTTATGCCATTTTGATCACTGGTTTCAAGTCAGCGCATTATTTTTCAAAGAAAGAGAAAAGGAAGAACTGAGGGATAGAGGTTTTCTTCTGTTGCTGATAGAAAAAGGGGGAACAGAGAAATGCAAAGTGATCTGCTACAAATATGCTTGCTTTAAATTAGAGCACGGAACACAAACAGCCAGCAGCTTCAAGTCCCGCGGTATTCAGCATGTTTTCCTCTGACTGATGGGATCTGCTGTAGCAGTTCATGCATCCCATGGAGCAGCCACACAGCGAGTCCAGATTTCGAAGGAGAGTCATTCTACAGGAGTTTTTTTCTTATACAGGAAGAAGTACTCAATGCCACCACTTAAATCCCTGACAGAATGCGATGTACCACTGCCAGTCTGTATTATCGAGACAAACACTGCTGTTAGAAGTCCTCTACAGCCCTCAAGCGGTTCCCTGTGAGCCCTGCACACCCAATGATCGATGGTAAACCAGACCCATTCAGTTTTCTGTCTTCTGCAGTACTCATTTGGCCCCGTTTTCCACCTGTTACTGTGCCACCATATATTAAAACTGGTTTGTAGCAAACATACACGAGTACTGCAGCTTCTGTGGTATCTGCTTCATAAAAGAGACCGTGTCATATGGAGATGCAAAGATGAGAGGGGACTTTATAGCAACACACCCATTTCTAAGAAGATGCTTAATGGGTGAGCCAGGTGCACCATGGTGCTCAGTGGAAGGACAACGGAGGACAGGCACAGGGGAGGTTCAGAGCTGCTGTCAGGAAAGCTTTTCCCCTCTGAGAACAGGTCAGCACTGTGACTGGGTGCCTACAGAGAGTGTGGGGTCTCTGTCCTTGGAGGTTTTGAAGAGCTGATGGACACAGCCCTGAGTTCTGCCCTGGTGTGACCTGCTCTGATCTCCAAACTGATGTTGCTCTGAGCCCTCCTCTCCTCAGACCAAAGGAGGCGGCTCTCCTGCAGCTGCAGAGAGCCACAAAACATCCGTGGCTGCCTGCTGTGAGCTGCTGCAGCATTTCAGACCTGCCTGTGCACTGGCAGCAGAGGTAGAAGAGCAATGGAAATGAATGGCAATGGCAGCTGATGGGACATGTGTCAGGACCTGTGACGGTGTTCCCTCCCCCACCTTACGCCCCCAGCTCCTGCCTGTGGCCTGGCCTTGCACACAGGGCCGTGCACTGGGACACAGTGAGCAACAGTACTGATAATATTCTCACAAAGACAGATCAGCAGCCACAAATCTGCCTCAGACTGGGGGGCTGAAAGAACTCATAGCAGACACCTGTTTCATCAGCTGGGGGCCAACTGAGCACGCACCTAAAGATCAAGTATGACTGTGAGTCAGTTATCTTACCCCATAAACAGTGAGCAGCCCAGGAGGCCCCTGAGCTCTCCTGCATGGCAGTGGGTTGCATAGCAGCATCTCCCCACGAGCAGGGATCCCTCTTGAGGTTACACCTGTGCAGAGATCCCTTAAACCTTGCTGCCAAGATGCCTTGCTGATACAGATCCTCAGTAAGTGACTAATTCACTGAGATCACATCTTTGATTGTGCACATGCAATCCCTTAGGCATAAACCTGTTGTCACAGCAGGTCCAGAAGAGGGCCATGGAGGTGATCAGAGGGCTGGAGAACCTCTCCTATGAGGAAGGATTGAGGGAGCTGGGTTTCTTCAGCCCGGAGAGGGGAAGGCCAGGTTGGATGGGCCCTGGCCAACCTGATTTGGTGGGTGGCAACCAGCCCACAGCGGGGGGATGGAACTATATGGGCTTTAAGGTCCCTTCCAACCTAAACCATTCCTATAATTCTTCTATTCATTCCATCCATTCATATGGTTGCCAGTAACAAGCGGTGTCCCTCAGGGGTCAGTCTTGGGACTGGTGCTCTTTAACATCTTTATCAATGACATAGATGATGGCATCGAGTGCACCCTCAGCAAGTTTGTGGGTGACACCAAGCTGAGTGGTGCAGTCGATACGTTGGAGGGAAGGGAAGCCATCCAGAGGGACCTGGACAGGCTGGAGAAGTGGGCCCATGAGAACCTAATGAGGTTCAATAAGGCCAAGTGCAGGGTTCTGCACTTGGGTTGGGGCAATCCCAGGTATTATACAAACTAGGGGAAGATCTCCTTGAGAGCAGCCCTGCGGAGAAGGACTTGGTGGTCCTGGTAGATGAGAAGCTGGACATGAGCCAGCAGTGTGCGCTTGCAGCCTGGAAGGCCAACTGTGTTCTGGGCTGCATTAAAAAAGGGATGGCCAGCAGGGAGAGGGAGGTGACTGTGCCCCTCTACTCAGCTCTTGTGAGGCCCCATCTGGAGTACTGCGTCCAGGCCTGGGGCCCCCAGTACAGGAAAAATGTGGAGCTCTTGGAGTGGGTCCAGAGGAGGGCCACTGAGATGATCAGAGGGCTGGAGCACCTCTCCTGTGAGGAAAGGTTGAGGGAACTGGGCATTTTTAGCTTGGAGAAGAGAAGGCTCCAGGGAGACCTCATTGTGGCCTTCCAGTACTTGAAGGGAGCGTATAAACAGGAAAGGGAGCGGCTATCCAGAAGGGTGGATAGTGACAGGCCAAGGGGAATGGTTTTAAACTGAGACAGGGGGGGTTTAGGTTAGATATTAGGAAGAAGTTTTTCACACAGAGGGTGGTGACGCACTGGAACAGGTTGCCCAAGGAGGCTGTGGATGCCCCATCCCTGGAGGCATTCAAGGCCAGGCTGGATGTGGCTCTGGGCAGCCTGGTCTGGTGGTTGGCGACCCTGCACATAGCAGTGGGGTTGAAACTCAATGATCATTGTCATTCTTTTCAACCCAGGCCATATATGATTCTATGTTTCTCTGACAAGATGGGGCCTGTCAGTGCACAGGAAACAGTGCCTTCTGCCACCAGGAGACAGAACTGGGTCTGCCTGCACTGGCAGTTATGGACTTTTGCTGGGACGGAGAAGGGTTTTCTTTGCCAGTATCACCCCTCTGCTTGTGGCTCTGGCAGTCAGGCATGTGGCCTGTGGGAACAGGTCTCTGGCTCAGGGCTCAGACACTTCCTGAGAATTTGGGCAGCTGTAATGTCCATGAGAGGTGGGATGGCAGGAGGCTCCTTGAGGGGATGGCTCAGGCCTGGAATTTGTTCAGAGTCCTTACTGTCCCCTGGGAACTTGAGCCAGCAGATTGCTTTGAGCAGTGGTGGATGAGGCTCCAGAGACATCATTTTTTCAAATTAGGCAGGGATTTACCAGGTGAAGGTGCTTGCTGAGCAGCTTCTGCTGCTTCTAAGGATGGGTTAATGCTAAGGCCAGCAAGCTCTACCAGTGGGAAGTTTTCTGCCTGGGCAGCCCAACCACTTGCTGCCTTTGCTGACAGGAGGATCCCGTCCTGGCCATGCTCTCACCCAGGGCTGCCTTCCTGCAGAGGCCAAGGACCACAGATTCAGCCACATCTGGCAGAAAAAATGCCTTCTCACAGAGTATTTCTGGCTGTGTCATCTTTCCCAAGGACACAGGTTTGGCGCTGCAGCCCCTGGCTGCCTGGCTGGCACTTGGAGTAGCTGGAGAGGAAGGGTCCCTCAGACACTCAAGGTACACTATGGAGAAGATGGGAGCAGCAGGGATAGAGGAAGACAATGAGAGAACAAGGAACACAAGAGCTGGCTCCTGGCTGTGCCCTTACACACAGCTGTTGCTGTACCTATAGAATTGCCTTATCAACCTGCAACTTTTCTCACTGTTACCCATCTGATTCTCTTACCCACTCCACTGCAAGGGAGTAAATGAGCAGCTGTGTGGGTCATCTTCTGGGGTTGACTGACCACAGATGGTGACATCATTCCAGGCTGACCAACATTCAGGAGGGTACAGCAGTGCTCTATGAGATTCTTCTTTTTGATAAGAAGTTATCAAGCATCTCTTGTTCAGGAAATGAGCCACATGGCTATTTTATGCCTCTGACCTCCCTTGGAGGATTCTGCTTCCTCCTGTGCCTGCCGTTGTACAGCCTAAATGTAGTGTTTTCAAAACTGGAGAGGGAACACCACTACTCATAGTGTCTGTGGGGCTTTAAATGATGGCAAAACCTGCAGTGCAGACTGGGGTGGGCTGGAAGCAGAGCCTCTCTCTCCCCTCAGGACACTGACTTCCCAGTGTGGCCTCTGTTTTGTCCCCTACTGATATGCTCCACAAAGAAAAAGCAGTGGCAAGTAAAAAAAAAAAAAAGTACTTTGATTCAATGATTTTTATAATTCCTCAAGCCTAATATGCATTTATATCAGCAATGATATGGACCACGGGAGCCAATGGAAAAAATGAGGAAACAGTTCTCACAAAAACTTATACATCTTGTGTCTGCATGGCTGCAGCAGGCCACGTGTAATCATCCATAACGAAGGAATCGTAATCAGGACTATAAACAAGCTGTTTCACAAAGGCCTCTTTGTCTGCTGGCTCAGGGTACCAAGAAGCAAGACCATGCTTGTAGGCCCAGTTAACAATCTGCAAAAAGACAAGCAATATGAGCTGATGAAATAACACTGACACATTATGAAGTTAAAAGCAACTACATCATCTGGTTGCATCATCCATCTTTATTTTCTCCTCCCCCCCCAAAAAAATTATATCCCGTTTTGCTTATTATTTTTCAGACCCCCAAGCTGGCTGCACTTCATCCCTTGGGAATGCAAGCTGCTTGCAACTCCTGTGTTGTGCAACTGAGGAAGGTGAGCAGCCCTTTCACCACCTCCACTTGTACTCTTAAGCTCCCAAGTTACCATGTGCAACCCCCAGTAACTCCTAGCAGGCCAATGTGATTCTCACTGGGTGTCCCCTGAATGGGAGCTATAAATTTGATGTACACAGAGCACAAATCCCATCATTAGATAACAAGCCTAGATCTGAAAGAATATTTCAGTGCTTAGGTCTCCATCAAATTGAAAAGGAACTGCCAGAATCTTCTGGCAACTTGCTTCATGTTTGATGTCAGTCCTAAACCTGATATTTCAAGTGCTGAGAAGTCACAGCTCCAAGCAAAGAAGGAGAGCTCTGCGAGCTGTGAGGCATCCAGAATCAAGAGGTACTTTTCAAATGTGGGCTTTAATGAAAGAAGAGATCAAAGCAGTAATTCTGTCTGGAAGAATTCCAGAGAAACATTGCTTTAGGCTACAGAATAAGATGGATTAAAGAAAACACAAAACAAGAACGGTGCCAGGGCTGGTCCTGCCCTCCTTATCATGCTGAAAATAAACAAGCACTTACTTTGACAGCGATTTTGAAAGACACCTCTCTGATGCTGTTTAAGGGGGGATAGAGTCTTCCCTCTGCAAGATTCTGCTCTGTCACCTCAGCAGCAATAGACTAGAAACAAGAAGAAGGCAGTTTATAGAGATGGTCTCAAGCATGTACCACTTTTGCTAGGATGATACAATACATGGTTGAAACCTAAGCAGCAAAGGAGCTGGGGCTAGTTCTTAACACAGCCTGCAAAACTATTCAAAATACGTGTGTTTATGCACTTCAGTATAGACCTAAAAATGGAGCCCATGATGATGGAAATGCTGTGCCTGGGCATGTAATAAACAGAATCACAGAATGATTGAGATCGGAAGAGGGGTCTGTAGAGGCCATCTGCTCCAACCCCTGCTCCAGCAGGGATACCCAGGGCGTAGTGCCCAGCACTGTGTCCCAGTGGCTTTGGGAGATCTTCAAGGTGGAGACTCTCTGGGTAAAGCTCCTAAAAAGAGGAGCAGCTGTGGGGATGACATGTGGATGATGGAGTGAAGGGACCTTATTGCTACTCCTGTAGATGCAAGACGCAAGGAAGCGTGGACTTTCTTTGAGACTAGGAAAAGCTATGGCTTTTTTTCTGTTGCTGCGCAATTTCCCCAAGCCAATTTCTTGAATTGCCTCGAGTAGGTGCATGTGCCCTCATAGCTTATTAAAAAAGTGGTTATTAGCCTGTTGGAAACCTGTGCTGTGAGCAGGAAGATGTCATCAGAGATGTGCCGGACTCCACAGGCTATGACTCCCAGCGCCACTCCTGGGAAGACGTAGGCGTTGTTTCCTTGGCCAGGGAAGAAGGTCTGACCATTGGGCAGGGTAACCTTTGAGAACGGACTCCCACTGGCAAATATACCCCGGCCCTGAACAAAGAGAGAGAAAGAGGCATGAAAATTCAGAAGAGCCATCTTATATTTCTGCTGCTCTCCATGATGTATACTCAAGAAACTCCAGCGATCAGGTAGACAAATCTCTAGGAAAGCCATCCCCCACCATGGATACTTAGGAAGGTCTGGTCCCCAGAGCCACACACAATATCATGAACAAGGCCACTGAGTGCTGAGCAGGTCTTTGTGTCTCTCTTCCTATTACTATCAACCACCTGTGGGGTGTGACTAGGGACATGTGTATGGGGTGAAGATCTGGGGGCTGCGTAACTACCCCAGCCAGCAGCACTGAGACAAAGAAACAGCAGGTGGCAGTAGGGGCAAAGGGGAGAATGAGACAAGGCCTTCTCTCTCACCCAAAATCAATTGACGTTACAGTTCTTCAGTGGTACTGAGCATGAGTTGGCTGACAGAGCTGTTACACAAACAGCTAAAGTGGCAAAGTGCAGGGGACAGTAGTCTGAGAGACGAGGGCATCTCAGACAGCTTTATAGACTCACGATGTATAGGCTCACAATGTAATTCAGGCTGGTAGGGACACTGAGGATTTCTACAGTCCAAATTCGTGGCAGGGTCAGCTGTGAGGTAGGACCAGTTCTCAGGGCTTCATTCAGTTTGGACTTGAAAATCTGCAAGGACATAGCCTACAAAAGCTCTCTGCCCCTGCTCCTCCTCCTCACATTTTTCTTTATGATCAGCTTAAACCTCTCTTTGTTCCCCTTATACCCACTGCCACTTGTACTCCCACCATACCCCCTATGGTCTCCTTGCTACAGCCATATCAGCAGCATGCCTGGAGCACCCATCCTCCCTGTGCTGAGACCTGGTACCTCAGTGAGGCGATAGCACTGCTCTGCTGTGCACTCTGCTTTACTCGTGGGGTTGCTCAGGGCAAACACGATGGGCCTCTCGTTGAAAGCTGCCATGTCCTTCAAAATCTTCTCAGTGAAAGCTCCTGCAATGGCTGCGACGCCTAAAACAACAACAGCAGAGTGAGCTGGTGCTTTCTGACATCAGTGCATTGGACTGATCCCTCCTGAATGCCTCTCATCACTAAATGAACCATGGGAGGGGGCCAGGATCCATTTCTAGAGATGCAGGTGCAAATGTTTCTTTGATATGTTCTGAAGAAATTAAAAACCTGTCTCAAACTGAAGCCCCTTTGCTCCTCCAGGTAGGGAGGTGGGGTCAGTGCTTGGGCTCAGTGCTTTGCCTCACAAAGTCCTCTCTGAGCTGCCTGTTGTCTTCATCCTGCCCTGCTTGCCTGGGCCCCAGATCCTGATGCAGTGGCACCTCCATTTGCAGCCCACCTGGGCTTTTACAGAGAGGAAGACTCCATCCCACAGCTGAAGGGAATGATGTGGAGAATTCAACTGTGGGCAAAAGAAACCCAACGACTCATTGCATTTTGACTCTGAGAACAAAAGGAGGCCCTGAAAGAAAGACAGGAACTCTCCTAGAAATTGAATTGACGTGAAAAGGTCGTGTTCAGGGAACTCCACCTATAATTGCTGTCGGCTTCACTTTCTGCACAACCTCTTCTAGTGTGTTCACACTGGGATGGTCCTGGGCAAACATTTCTTTCTCATGGTTTAGGTGGCTCCTGCCCTGTGAGGGAAGAGAAGGAATCGAACTTTAGGGTACTGGCAATAGGTAGAAAGATAATGGAGTAACTCACTGGTTCATTTCACTTTCCTGCCCTTCTTCTAAGCAGGGATGGGGGCAGGTGCCCCAAGGACATGGGCTAGTGGGCATGGTGGTGATGGGTTGACAGTTGGACAAGATGATCTTAGTGGTCTTTTCCAACCTTAATGACTCTATGAGGAGCCAGGGAGGGCAGAGCAGGGCTGGTCCAGGCTGGATCACCAAGCTGTTGTGATGCCCCATGTAAGTGACATGCACAACTTCCAGCGCTACTTGAGATCAATGCCACTGAGACAGCAGTGCCTCATCCTACAACTTCAAGGGTCCAGACCAAAGTGTTGCCTTCGGAACAGCCAGTTCTGCCCATGCTGTTACCATGAGATCCAGCCCTCTGAGCAGGAACAGCTCTGCTGACACCAGTGAAACCACAGGCTTTGCACCATGGCTGAGCAGGATTCAAGGTGTCTGCCTGCTCTGGCCTCTCTTTAGCTTGCAGGAGGTGCTGAGGAAGTGGAGGATAGCTTTGGAGACAAATTTACCTTGACTATCAGTCCCTTGGAGTCCACCATCCATATTTTTTTGATAGCATCTTCTCGTGAAATTCCTTCCTTTTCCATGGCCATGAGGATGAGGTGAGCTATGCCCATCGCAGCCTGGAATACAGTAAATAAACATTTCCTTGGGGTATCAGCATGTTATGGGGGAAGATCTTAAATGAAAGTTATGTTGGGTCATCCCCCAGCACCTCTTAGAGCAGGGAGAATTTCTGCTCCATGATTGTATCATGGCATATATTGCCCACGGGTCTGCAGGTGGGAAACTGCTGAGCCACGACCTGAACCAAGTGCACAGTCCAAGCTTTAGGTTTTTCTTCCTCCTCTCTCGTTGTGCAAAGCACCAGACAGACACTCTGACTTATGCCCTGGAAGCAATGCAACTGACCGCATAAATTGAGGTCATGTTCTTACATTTCTTTACATCTAACTCCTTTTGACTATGTCATTAAAGAGGGCCTGGTTTACCTTAAATACAAACCCTGAGGGCTCAGGCCAGCCTCATGCTGCCTCATAAGAGATCTCCCTCGGGGTACTTAAAGTCCTATTGCCACACGGGTAGCCTTGGAGCATCCATGCCACTTGAATGCTGACAACTCCCGTGCAGCAGCAAAGTCCACCTGTGGGCCCACTCCTGACCGGTGGCAAAGAACCTGCTTCTGTGCTTTGTCTTTGGGAAGCCCAACCTTGTAGGGTGTTCCCTGGTTGCCTTTATTTCTCACTAAATTTTAATTTAGATGGTATTTAGGTACAAACTTGAGAACATTCTTACCTCTCCAGCTCCCTGGAAGACAAACTTATGGTCAGAGAGCTTGTTCTTGGTGATCCTTAAAGCTGCAAAGAGGCCAGCGACTGCAACAGACGCAGTGCCTGAAAAGAGAAAACACTGTGAGAGGGTCATCTTGGCAAAGGGATTCCCCATCCTACTGATAGAATCATAGAATCATAGAATGGCTTGAGTTGGAAGGGACCTCAAGGATCACCAAGCTCCAACATCAAGCAGGCACGGCCACCAACCTCCACATTTAATACTAGGCCAGGCTGCCCAGGGCCCCATTCAACCTGGCCTTGAACACCTCCAGGGATGATACTGATAGCTGTTAGAAACCTTGTGGAAGGAACTGTGCTTTTAAATCCTTGGGTGTTTGGCATTATTTTCTATCTGAGACTCAGTGCCTCTTTGACTCTTGAAAGTTTGTATTCTCCTGCCTTGCAGGTATCTTCTGAGGATTAGTATTTCCAAGTTGTAGTATTCACATGTAGTGTTAATCTAATGTCCTATCCCACGTGAAGGCACAACAAGAACTCAAGTAAGGCACAGATTAGTGAGACTTCAGGCACTGGTGGTGCCTTTTAGGCTAAGAAACCTGCCTGCACCAGCTTTACAGTGTTTCCTGTTATCCCGGCCATTTAATCAGGGTTTTAATCAGCCAGCAGCCTGGCAGCAAAAGCAGAGCAGCTCGGGAGCAAAACATGACCGTGAGCAGTGAAACCAGCAGATGGTGCTGCTGCATCTGTTGAGACTCGAGAAAATGAGCTCTACCTGCTCCTTTCCTTCAGTGCCACAGCCACAGCTGAAGCAGAAATCTGCTGCTATGTCCTGGCAGTGGGGAATGACATTCTCTCTCATTATTTCCATGTAAAGGAAGATGAGTTCAGTTCTCCAAAAAAGGAGTCATTGCTGCTACCTAACAGTGACTCTGCTTTAGCAGAGGTGGCAGTGGACACATCCCTGTAGCAAACGATGGCACTGTGGTGTCACACAGTGGCACCCAGGTAGAGTGGCAGCAGCATTCTCTCTTGGGAGGGCATTGCAAGCATCCATGCCTCAGACATACAATGGACTAACCTGGTGGTTTGATGTTACAGACTGTGGTTTCTTAAACCTCTTTCACTGAAAGTTGCTTCAGCACTTAAGGATGAGGTCCTTTTGTTAGCTCAGAAAACAGTTTATTTCCAGGCTTAGACCAGCTGGGTCCAGTTAAAGAAAGGAGCTGATGGGGAGTGCTCCACTCCCCATCTGAGTGCTCCACCGCTTCACTATTGACAATTGCCAACTCAGACAACTGAAGGATGTACACGAGGAATTTCCTCTTGCTTTCCCTGCCTCATTAAGCCATATGTACAGTGACATATCCGCCTGGCTAAATGCCATGCCATCTGGGTAGAAAGGCTGCAGGAGAAGACAGTGAGCATCCAAGGAATTGATAGGAACAACAGATAATGGCATATTTCTTAGATTTTGGTTTTTTTTCTGGGTGTCACACAGTGTCTCCGTGCTCATTCTCCAGATTTTGGAGGGTCTGCCATCAGCAGGACTGCTCGGCTTCTGCCATGCCACTGCTAGGGGTGGGGCTCCTTGGAGAAGCAGGGGTGGACCCATGGCAAAGCAGTCTGATGAAGTCTCAGAATCGTTTGGGTTGTAGGGGACCCTTAAAGGCCATCTAGTCCAACCCCCCTGCAATGCAAAGGGACACCTACAGCTCCATCAGGTGCTCAGAGCCCCATCCAGCCTGACCTTGAGAGTCTCCAAGGGTGGGGTATCCACCACCTCTCTGGGCAACCTGTGCCAGTGCTTCACTAAGTGCACCCCAACAGTGTCTGTGCCCCCGCTGCTTTCAGAGACAAGATAACCCACCCTGGCAGACTGAACAGCAAAGAAGAGGGGAGAGATCAGGGTCCCACAGTTGTCAGCAATGCCAAGCTTGGGATATCCAGGAGGATGTGAACACCTATGCACACACTCATGCACGCTCATACACTATATCCTGGGCTCACTTTGAACAGAAATCCCCAAATCCCTGTGTGGGTGATCAGAGGAAAAAGCCAAAAAGTGGAGTAATCAGAATGCAGCAACGTGTCAGGTCAAAGCATGAGCAGCAACAGATGCCTGGAAAGTATTTAATAGAAAGAAGCATAACTGAAGAAATATTTTGTTTCTCTTGGTTATGACACAGGGAAAATTACTTTCTATCCTGATTGTTGGGAAGGGACAAATGGTATCAGCAAAACCATTTAAACAGCAGCAGAATGTTGGTGGGACTTTCAGAATAGGAACTCTGTGTCAAAGAATCATAGAATGGTTTGGGTTGGAAGGGACCTTTAAGATCATGTAGTTCCAAGCCCCTGCTATAGACAGGTACACCTCCCTGGTGTCCCTGGACCATGTTGCTCACATCCCCATCCAGCCTGGCCTTGAATGCTTCCAGGGAAGGGGCATCCACAACCTCTCTGGGCAACCTGTTCCAGTGTCTCTCCACCCTCACAGTAAAGTGTCCTTTTAAAGGTGTTACATGCAGGGATTTGAGAAGTGAGGTGTACGGTGGACACTGCTTCAGCTGTGTGCTGTGCAGAGCAGAGCCTGGTGGGACACGGTGTGCCTTTGCTTGTCCTCTATGCATACACTGCAGAGAGACCAACAGCGGGGCTCTCCTCAGCTCTGCTCTCCCTAATTCTCCCTCTCTCACCTCAGTGTGTTTCCAGTCCTTCCACATCTTCCAAACCGCATCTCAGCCTCGTTACTCAAGTAACAAAGTTACAGTACCTTGGCCTCAGCTCAATATTTGTCTTTGATAATTACAATTTCTGAGTATGTAACAATAGAAGCATCTCTATGCAGGCCAGTGCACAGCTGGTTTGCATAAGGAGTTGGCTAATCATAGAATCATTGGATCGTTAAGGTTGGAAAAGACCTCTAAGATCATGTAGTCCAACCATCAGCCCATCCCCACCATGCCCACTAACCACGTCCCTCAGTGCCACATCTCCACACTTCTTGAACGCCTCCAGGAACTCCACCACCTCCCTGGGCAGCCTGTGCCAATGCTTCACCACTCTTTCCGAGAAGAAATGTTTCCTAATATCCAAGCAATCACAGTGCTTCAATTCCAAAAAGACCATAAAATGAGATGGGGAAAAAAAACTCCGTCAGTACAAGTTGTGGCAGGAAAAAACCAAGTACCCTTCAGCACATCAGTCAATCTGTTTTCCAAAGAGACTGAATGCTGCTACTGCAGAAAACTGCTTCCTCAAGTAATTAGCAAAAGCCAGCTTGGCTGCTCTGTATCTGAGGTGAGATAGAGAAGGGCACATAGAGGAAAATGCTCACAAAGCATCCCGTCTGTCTGAGGCTCAGTGGGTGCTCTGCACTACATCACAGGCTAGTGAGCAGCCCTCAGGAATCTCTCTGGGGACTCCAAACAAACAGGGCCAGAAAAGGAAAGAGCAATCTGAAACTGAGGCGCATTCAGGGAAATGGCTTTCAACAGTAGGAATTTATCTCTGACACTCAGACACACTGAGAATATTGTAAACATTAAAGAACTCCTCTCCTGAGGCTGATTTTCTGCTTGTTCTAGTGTAAGGCAGAACTAGCCCCATAGATGTCAGTGGAGCTGCACTGGAGCAAATCGAAGGGAAAAGATTTGTTCTGCAGCTTAGCAGAGATGGAAAAGGCAGAAACACCCATTCCTGGTGATGTTATCCTGCCTCCAGAGCAGGGGCAGCATACAGAAGTGGCACAGGTGCTGATGCCAAGGCTGCAATGCATATGGCAGCACTCAGTGGCTAAGCAGGGAACATGGGGAGACACGAGACCCCAAGGATGCATAGAGACAGGAGTCACTCCATACAGGGGCAGAGCGTAGCATCACATGCTTGGCCTCTGGGCTGAACCCAGGCATTCTAACAGAAGAAGTGATCATAGAATCATAGAATCATTAAGGTTGGAAAAGACCGCTAAGGTCATGTAGTCAACTATCAACCCATCACCACCATACCACTGAAGCATATCCCTAAGTGATAGCAGCAAGCAGCCACACTGCTGCCCATTTCTCCTTCCGGCATCCCTGTGGATGGCATTACAGTGATGGAAGGCATGGCCAAATTCAGCCCCATCTTCCCATTTTTACCCTTGCTCTGCCTGCTTATGTTTCTTGCATTAAAACCATGCCAAGTGTTAGGGCCCAGGCAACAGCAAACACCCATTCAACAGCTCCAGTGAAGGACAGCCAAGAAAATATATTTAAATTTATGAATGCAGAGGAAGCGTAGAGCTTTTCCAAATCCTGGTTCACATGAACGTTCAGCTTGTTATTGGAAAGCAGAGCAGAGCTTGTCCAGATGCACTCCAAATGCATAATCAAAAGTCAAATACAACAAAGCTGAAGCAAAAAGCTGTTGAAGCATTTGCAACTCAATGCTTCACCCTCATCTCTGCTGGCTATTGTTATCCTTCTCCCACAGGGTCTCTGTAGGACATTAAGAAAATAAACCTAGAAATGGAATGGAGCAAGTCATCGAGAACAGCAGTGAAATGCAAAACATCAGTGCTCAGGGAAATAATCCGCTTCCTCCATGAACAGATCTAGGACACTGTTGACCTACATCTCTGGAAGGGGTGGGAAGGGTGAAAAGTCATAATCCCCAAAATAATGTAATTTAAGGGCCAGATCTTTAGGGCCCTGCACTACAAAGCCCAAGGCACTGAAATCCATTCCTACCCAGGAGTTAGGACTGTTCTGATCTGGCTTGTTTTGCACATATTGAGTGATTTGGGATGAACGATAATGGCCTTAGGACGAGAGGTAATGGCCTTAAGTTGCACCAAGAGAGGTTCAGGTTGGATAGTAGGAAACATTTCTTCTCAGAAAGGGTGGTGAGGCACTGAAACAGGTTGTCCAGGGAGGTGGTGGAGTCACCATCTGTGGAGGTGTTCATGAACCGTGGAGATGTGGCACTGAGGGACGTGGTTAGTGGGCATGGTGGGGATGGGCTTAGGGTTGGATGAGATGATCTTAGAGGTCTTTTCCAACCTTTATAATTCTATGATTCTATGGTTTTGTTATTCAGACACAAGTCTTGGAGCTGACCCTTGAATAGTTAATGTAGTAGCAGCAAGGGAAAATACAGGAGCCTCTTCAGCTGCAGAGCACAGCAGGTCCAAAAGGCCTTGGCAATGATGAGCCCCCAGAGGACTGAGAACATCTTCATGTCTATCTTCAGGCTGGGTGAACCCCCATGGGGGGAGCGTGCTGCTCGGGAGCTGCCTGGCAGGACACAGCCTGCTTTGTTCTGCAGCAAAACTTCATCCCGTGCTCCCTTCCCATTGTGCTCCCCCCTCCTTAGTTTCCTGTGATAATTACTGATGTATTTTCCATGCCAGCTGAAACAACAAAGTAAGATACTGCGACATTTTAATCTGCTGAAATTTGTCATTGCCTTGCCAAAAGCTAGCCCTACTTCTCAAAACACAAAGAAATGTGCAAAATGGGCCCAAATCTTTGAAGTTGCTCAGATTTGCAGTGCTGGAGTCAGCCTGTTCCCAACCTCAGCTATGGTAGAGAGCAATGTTCCTCCAGGCTGAGGCACTGCTGCCTGAAGGGTCCTGGAAGGCTGATGCTATGGAGTGCTTAGTGGGTTATGAGATAATTTGGAGTCACACATTCAAGGCCAGGTTAGATGGTTCAACCTGATCTAGTGCCTGATCTGGTGGTTGGCAACCGTGCCTGCAGCAGAAGGGTTGGAAGCAGATCATCTTTGAGGTCCCTTCCAACCCAAGCCATTCTATTATTCTGTGGTCCAACAACGAAGGGGAACCATTGCTCTTACGAATGGGAAAAGATTGAGAAGTTCTCTGGGAAGAAGTCACTCCTGTGCACAGCTAATAGATCCCTCTAGTTGTGGAGGTTAGAAAAGACCTCTAAGATCATGTAGTCCAACCATCAGCCCATCCCCACCATGGCCACTAACCACGTCCCTCAGTGCCACATCTCCACACTTCTTGAACACCTCCAGGGACGGTGACTCCACCACCTGGGCAACCTGTACCAATGCCTCACCTCTCTGTCTGAAAAGAAACTTTTCCTTAAATCTAACCTGATCCTTGCACTACTGCACTGCTCAACCAGCCCTGTCCAGAGGAGGGCTATCAACGTGACCACATTTTATTAGGCTGGAGGAGAGTAAAAGAGGGCATCTGATTTCTGTCTAAATCCACCTCCTGGGAGGATGTAGAGCAGGTGGGGTCAGATTCATCTCAGAAACGTGCAGCAAAAGGATGAGGGGCAATGAACACAAGTTGCACAACAAGGATACATAAACTTTGGAACAGGTAGCTCAAAGGGAATGGGATGAGATGGGATGGGATGGGATGGGATAGGATAGGATAGGATAGGATAGGATAGGATAGGATAGGATAGGATAGGATAGGATAGGATAGGATAGGATAGGATAGGATAGGATGGGATGGGATGGGATGGGATGGGATGGGATGGGATGGGATGGGATGGGATAGGATAGTTCAGGAATCTCAAATCTGCATCCATGGAGATACTGGAACTTATCAGGCTGGGTGAACCTGTCCTAAAGTCAAAGTTGGATCTAACTTTGAGGGGGTGGACTGGGTGATGTCTAGAAGTGCAATCCAAATTGAACTGTTAAATGGTTTTATTAACTTCTTGTACGAAGCAGGAAGGCAGAGGATGCCTCAGGCATACACAGGGCTTGACACTTCTGTAATGGTTTTCAGTTGCCTACTTTCTGTTTAGTGTTGGGCACAATTTAGTGGAGCAAAGTTACAAAAGGAGCACAAAGAGCAGGATTCAAGGCAGTCTCACATCCCTCCAATTTCACACGTGCTGCACTGCCTGCCCTGGTACTTCACTGGGAATCAGGGAGAAGGGACAATCAATTTTCTCCCACATAGCTGAAATTGAAGCTGTTGTCCCTTGCATGAACCTGGGCAGAGCTGGGAAAGGACTGATGTCATCACCCCACAGAGGAAGGAGAACCTTTTCCTTAATGGGGAGCCCCTGTGTGGTGCGGGCACTGCAGGCCAGCTCCTGCTAACTCCCAGGCTAATAGCTTTCAGAATGAGAGCAATCGCCTCGCCCCCATTTGTGGTACCTGGCAGGTGTCCCAGTCAGCATCAGCAGGCTGGGTTGAGCTGGGAAGGTTCTGAATCATTTTGACTCTGCTGGATTATGATAGATCTGGCAATCCAGTCGTTTGTGTAACCAAAAATAATAATAAAAAAAATTAGGCTTTAATATTTTAAACTGCTTTCTGTTTGTGTAAGGCCCTGGGACAGCAAGAGGGCGGCCTATGGGAGATGAAGTGGAGTAATTTATCTTTTCTTCCCACATCTTGCCTCTGTGGGTGGGTGTTGGCACACTATATTCAGAGTCCCATAAACCAATGGATGAGGACTTCAATTGGTACAGCTCAGGCCTGATTTACCTTGCTCTGCTTGTGCCTAAGAGATGTTCTTAAGTCAAAATATACAGTGCCAGCTCAGAAGCTGGGATTATTCAGGCTTCAGGAGGTCTGCTCCTGTCTGACTTGAGCAAAATAAATGCAAGGCTTTGCATAATTCTCATTAATCATTTAAAGCACAGTTTGCATTGAAGCATTGAAGTCTCCCACTTTTTTTTTTTTTTTCAGTTGGCAAGCCATGAAACACCAGCATGTTAGAAAAGAGAGAGCCTGAAGGAAAAACAAAGAACAGGAGGGTCTAAGAGAGAGAAGGGCGCTTGCTGCCTTTCTCTTATCAGCTGAGGATACAGAGGGGTATATTAGTGTGGGTGAAACAGACTACTCATCCCAAATTCAAGTCCATTAATGCCTGATGTGACTCCAAGGCAGAGTTAACTGAGCAGATCCAAGTTGTGTCACCTTCCCAAAGGTCCCCCCAAACTCATTCCTGACCCTGCTTTGGTGTTCCCTTTTCTTTCTGACAGCTCCATAAAAAAGCCTGAAGCAGTGCCTTGCTTCCCCTGACTCATCGTTTGTCAGCTCAAAGGATCAGCAGGATTTCTTTTCGTACCTACTACTGTGAAACCAGTGCCAGCTAGATGCTTTATCTGAGAACACAGGGGTCTTCAGTAAGATGCATAATCCTACCCTCAAGAAACCTACATGCAGCCCCACAGATCTGCCACATCACCTGGCCTCTTTTCCTTTTAACTGGTGAGTTCCCTTCCACCCACATAGAGAGTGACTATTGCAAAATAAGCTTTAGCACTGTCTGCTTCATATTCTGGGCTTCATCTGTTCATCTCCCAGAAGGTTTGAGTTCTTGGCACTTCCATTCAAGACTTCCATTCAAAAATGTATCCCCTGTATTCTGTTTCTCAGTGCTCCTCTCTCTACTGAAAGCCTTTCTGGGTAGCAACAACAACTAGCGAGTCTGCTTGTACAGGAACACATGCCTCACCTTCTATGAAATGCTTAAACTCTAAACCCTCTTCATGAAAGTGCCTTTGAATGAGACCACGCACCTCACTACACCATATTCCCACAATCCAAGGTCTCACTCCCAGAAGAACCGCTTATTTTTAGTCACTTGGGAAGATCCTGTGTCCATCAGATGGGCAAACACAACTTCCAATGGTTTGAAGCATAGTGAGCACCAGGCAGGAATGCCACCAATGTGCCACCTGCATCCCTCTGTGCACTTCAGCAATTCTGCTGACAGCTGAGCCTCCCATGGCCTGGGAGAGATGCTGCTTCTAACCCCAGCTGTGATGGTGTCACTGCTCTTCGGTGCTGGAAGAGCAGCGTTAACCACTCTAGGGGTGTTCTCAGATTACCCTGGCGATAGCATCCATGGACAGGAAAGAAACTGGTTTTACCTTATTGTTTCTGCACGTAATGGGGAGCATAACAATAGAGGAACATTGCCAGGATCAGCTAATGACCACCTGGAAACCGAAAGGCTTGTGTAACTGCTAGAATGTCAGTATTGTTTTAGATAGAGTATAAGAAAATTAATGGGACTCTCTAAGTTATCTTAACAACCTGAAGCACATGATGCATTTTCTCCATAGAACAACATTGCTGCAGAGAACAGCTAAATTACCAAAAGCAACGGAGACTCATTTTTCAACTCAGACAGCTGTACTTTTGTCTTTTTTTTTTTCTCATGCTTGTGTGTAAATGCTAAAACTTATCACACATCTGAGTACTGTGTAACCAACACTCGTGTGATCTTCATCACTTTCCTCACAAGAGGGTGAGGTTTGCGTTTTTTCCACTGTACTCACCCTGAATATCATCATTGAACGTACAGTATCTGTTGCGGTATTTGTTGAGGAGACGAAATGCGTTAGCATTGGCGAAGTCTTCAAACTGGATCAGGCAATTCATACCGTACCTGCAAGATAAGGGCTAGTTAAAAAGGCATAAAAATATTTCCACAACCTAGACTAATATATATACCTTTCATTAGGACAATGCAACTAGTAGAGACTCAAGTGCTGAGATGAAAGTGTAACAAGAGAAATGTAGCATGGCAACATCAAACAGGATCACAGCCTTTCCAACTTGCACACACTTGGAAATACAGAATCCCTAACTACAAGTTAGTTGTATTCATAATTTGCCTACTCAAGGGACACAAGGGGCTTCTTAATATATCCATATATATGTTTGTATATGTGTACATATGTGCATTTTTGGACTCTTGTTATAACAAATTTTCAGTGGTATCATAGAATCATAGAATCACTTGAGTTGGAAGAGACCATTAAAGGCCATCTAGTCCAATCCCCTGCAATGCACAGGGACACCTACAGCTCCATCAGGTGCTCAGAGCCCCATCCAGCCTGACCTTCAGTGTCTCCAGGGATGGAGCATCTGCCACCTCTCTAGGAAACCTGTGCCAGTGCCTCACCACCCTCACTATAAAAGACTTCTTCCAATCTAAATCTCTCCTCTTTAAGTTTGAAACCATTTTCCCTTGTCCTACCACCCTGCTAAAGAGTCTGTCTCCTTCTTATATGGCTCTCCTTTATTATATTTTGGTATATTTAACAATACTTTTGGTATATTTAGTAATGATCTTCTCAAAGTGTAGGAGATGCTCTCTTGCCATGCTGCAATAGAGCAAATTTCACTGCAAGAACAGCCAAGTGCCCACTTCAACTGCAGATGGTGAAACGATGAGAAAACTTGCTTGTAAGATTACACTGAACTGAGCACTTTGTTGTGTGATTTCATAGTCACATTTTTGTGCTTTGGAAACACATTTCCCTTCACTGAAAACCAACACGCAATGAGAGCTAGTGACCTGTATAGACCAAAGGCAGGAAATAATTGCAAACCAGCCATAATTATCCAGTAATAGCAGAGCAAGTGTGTAGTCTCTAAAAACTGGGAAATCCTCAGACTGCTCCTTATCTACACACTTCCAGCACTTGCATGACACTGGGATGCATGAAGGCTTTGCTAATAAAATCCAACTGAGCCATAAATACTTTGTACTTACATAAGCACTGTGGACAGTGGGATGAGCAGAGGGAAGGAGCCACACATTAATTAGCAACCCTTGGGCTGCAGTCCTGCAGAAGAGCTCTCAATATTTGCACTCTACTGGGGCTCTGAGCCTCATCTGGGACTGACAAGAGTGCAGAGGCAGCATCACCTTTCATCCCTCTCATTCAAACTCAACACCTCACTCTAGTTAATTCTCCCACAGGGGACATCATTTAGGATAGCTATTAGGAGGAAGTTTTTCACACAGAGGGTGGTGACGCACTGGAACAGGTTGCCCAAGGAGGCTGTGGATGCCCCATCCCTGGAGGCATTCAAGGCCAGGCTGGATGTGGCTCTGGGCAGCCTGGTCTGGTGGTTGGTGACCCTGCACATAGCAGGGGGGTTGAAACCAGATGATCATTGTGGTCCTTTTCAACCCAGGCCATTCTATGATTCTATGATTCTATGATTGATTCTATGATTCTAAGACTCTATGATTCTATGATCATGCCAGGGCAGGTGCTTTTCTTCCCGGTTGTCCCTGTTGTGGTTACACCCCTCCTCCCACTCTGGATACATAGGTTTAAGCTTGGATTTTCCAGGGCACCAACAAGTTTTGTAAATCAGCAGGATCTAGATGCTAAGATGGGGAAATTCCAGCTTGTCATATGGTAAGATGGAAAAATCCTAGGCTTTGTGCCATTTTGCAAAGGGTCTGCTTAACAGCTCCAATTGGTCTTATGACTGCACGCTATGACAGGCTGTGTTACACAGCTCAAAATCATAGTCATGGAATCACCAAGGTTGGAAAAGACCTCTCAAATCCTCTAGTCCAACTGTCAGCCCATCCCCACCATGCCCAATGACCATGCTCCTCAGTGCCACATCTCCACAGTTCTTGAACACCTCCAGGGATGGTGACCACCCCCTCTCTGGGCAGCCTGTGCCAGTGCCTCACCACTCTGAGAAGACATTTTTCCTACTATCCAACCTGAACATCCCCTGGTGCAACTTAAGGCCATTCCCTCTTGTCCTGTTGCTGTTACCTGGAAGGAGAAACTTTAAGTGGTTCCTATTGAAAATTTTCATAAGATACTCTTTAATTGCCTGCGGTCTCCTGCTATCAGTTACACTGAATACCTGAGGAACAGACTGCTTAAGTGCTTTAAGCCTCCTCACTGCAGACTCTGGAAGCTACTAAGGAGTCATCCAGTAGCAAAATTCTTCTGAAATGCTATGCAACACTCTGAAGAGCAATGCATGAAGATTCCCAAGTCTCTTTCTCTCCATAAAGTCTTGGAACTCCAGATGAACACTTTGAATATCCAAGGATTTTGTGCAAAGAAACAATACAAAAAGGAGCTCAGAAGATCAGTTTTCTCGTGGATGGTAACAGGGAGGAGACTCACCATTTAGAACATCTGCAGCCATCTCACAGCAAAGGATTAGCAAATCCTTAAGCAACTTCTGTTGCTATAGAAACTACTTCTCTAATGTCTTATTACATTGAGGAAATATAAAAAAATGGACTTGGTGAATAAAATCATTGACCTCAGCCAGCATGAATGTGCATGTGAGCAGCTCTCCAAAGAGCCTAAGGGGAGGTGGGTGGGTTACCTCGACTAGAGTCATTTTTATGAGTATTAATATGAATATGACTTTCAGTTTTGAGTAGAGAATGTGTTCCTTACTTCCTATACCTGCTCTGCAGCATGAGACAGTGCTCTGAATTCTATCTAATTTGTCTTTCATTGTTTTGATTAAGCAGAGCACCAGGAAAGCATGGTGACCCATAAACATTTCTCTTCGTGCCTCTCGGTATGACGGGACTTGTGCTGCAATGCAAAACCTTTTCACTGAGCCATTTTTTTGAAGATTATTTTCTTTTTTTCTGCCACCGAGACTCTTAAAGTGCAAACCACATTTCTGAGCCTTGTTTTGTAATGTGAGAAGTCAAGTTTTCATTCATAAAAATTACAAGTTGGTCATGGCAAGACCCTAAGACTTGATCCTTTATATGAAATACTCCCAGATAAATCGCGGACGAAAACCTTGGGATGATGTTCAAATTCAAGTCCTCAAGGACTACTCATCTTACTTGGGTTTTGAGAGGATTTTAAAGAAATTGTGCTGCTTTGGGTCACTGAAGTTAAACATGAAGTTACTGAGCTTTGACATCAAAACCAACCGGTTCATTCTTTCTGCCCTTTCCTAACAGCACTTGGGTGGCTGTGTGCAATGCTCCTTTCTGGGATGACCTGATCAGCCTAAAGACAAATTCAGCAAGGAGCACGAACAAGACAACTGCTGGGGCCATTTGCAGTAACATCCTCCTAAGTAGCAACACGGTGAGTCAGTTCTACTGTCTGCTCTTCATGGCACAGCAACTCAAGGCTTGTGTAACCTGCCTCATCCCACAGGAATTTAGAGCACTCTACCAGGAGTATTTGAATAGCATCCAAAAGTAAATCGTAGCCAATTTAGGACTGGGAGACAGAAGTGCTTTAATAGGCACTGATGCTATAAAAACATCCAGCTTGGAAGATAATGTGGAGAACAGTTGTTATTATGAAGGGAAAGGGTGGTCACGGAGCTGCTGCTTGTATCGGAATTCAGCCAAGAAAAAGCAGTGCAGAATTTTCTTCACTACCTTTACGCAGCTCGAAGTTGACTGAGTAATGCTCAGCTAGATAATATCTCCATGGAGAGAAAGATGCACATCCAGTAGCAAGTTGTAGAAGCTGGTAACAATTCTGGAGGTGCTTCTTTCTCCACAATCTGTGTGAATACATTCTAAAATGACCACCTTAAATTTAGATGTCTAACTTTATTAAACACCTAAATTAGGAGATGTAACCCTCACCATGTTATCTAATCACCACTGCTGGTTTGGAAGACCTTAAATTTATGTCATAAAACTTAGGTCAATGGCTTATCACACTTTGTACTGTAATGCTTTGGTTTCCTTCAAAGCTTGTCATTACTTTCTTTCTCTCTTAAGAAATTGCCCTGCTATATCTTATATGTATGGTTGTCCACATGGTGCCCTGTCAGGGTACATGGAAGCACATTAGGGTGGAATGAAGTATCCCAGCCAGTCTCAACTCACTGTCACATTTTTAAAATGAAAACTGATGAACCTTTGTCAAAGTATTGCATTTCACTGGAAAAAATTGTCATTTCCATTAAGAAACCCAAATTAATAACTTCTACTTGGAGGAATAATTTTTAGTGAGGTATGCTTCTGTTTAACCATCTAAGAAGTTGTGCTCTGTTTAACTTGTGAGTTCTGGTCTGAAGGCGGCCCCACTTGGGACACATCTGTGCATTTACAACGTGCTCACTGTCCATATGCACAGGATGCTTTTCCACTGAAAAAGTGATTTCAAAATGAATCTTTGAGCAGGGATTTCTGAAGATCATTTACCACATTTAAGGATCCTTAAATTTGTAGCTACAGCTGGGAGTGGTTCTGCAGAAAGGTTTGCAAACTTCTCTATCAGGAAGAGGCTGTTGAGGTCAAACTGTTCAGTTTGCTGCCAGCTTTCATAGGATCTGCTGACTGCTCTCCAGCTAAGGTTGGCTCCCTCCAAGTCTGATCCTGACTCCCAGTGACTCATCCCCTTCAGAGCATCACTTTATCTTGGCATCCTGGTCGTTAGTATTCAAACACCCTTTATGTGAAAGGAAAGCTCCAATATCAGGATTCTAGGTTGACTGGAGTACAACAAGTGCCCTCTCCAATCTACTTTCTTCCATCTCCCAGTAATTCTCCCCTGTTTTTAGAAAAGCAAGGCTTTGGTTTTTGACCTCCTGATGGTGGATTCAAATCTGTTCCTGCATGCAGATCTCTTGGGATCTCTGCAGTCCTACATTTCCTTCTGGAACTGAGGCACTCCACTTAGCATAGGTAACCCTTATCTTTTCAACCTGTGGAAAGGGAAGCATGGGCAGTTAATTTCTGTCTCTCTCTGACATGAAGGAATTCAGACATACTGGGGATAAAACAAGAGAAACTATAACAACAAAGTGTTTTATGGGCACTACATATTATCCAGGTTGATGCCTTAAGCCCCCTTTCCCCATGCATTTTTCAGCAAAAATGAGACCTTAGGAGTTACAACCCGCTCAGATAAAGCACTCAGTCTAATTCCTCTCTAAAAACAGTTCCTCACGTCTGTCCTCACTCTGTCACAGCCACAATAGTGTCAATACTGAATCATGTAACTGGTGACATTACAAGGTCATTATTTGTTTCAGTTACCGTGTCTCCTGCTTCACCACTGGCTGCCAGAGCATCATCCGGGGACCTGTTCTCTGCCCTCCCTGGAATTCATTTAGCTATGTTTTAGAATTGGAAAGAAGATGCACTTTGTCAGTTCTTCCTCATTAAAATAATAACAATAATGGTCATCATCATCAAAAGCCTTTCACAGTAAAGATCATGTTGCTGTCTCATTGGTTTGCATCTTTTTGGGTCTTGTGCCATAAATGATTGTGATCTAAATTCTGGTTTCCTCACCCACACCTTGCAAAAACCTTCCTGTGAAAACAGCCTGACTGAGAAATGGTTTATAGAATGGCTCCACACATTCATTTCTGTTGGATCTCCAGACCTTGCCAAGTAGATTTTGCACAAAACTGTATTTTTGATGTAACAGTATACTATTGATCAAAACTATGGTAAGAGTCTGTCACCCTAACAAAGGGTGAATCCAGGAGCTAAGCACGTACAGTGGTACAAGTTTATCGTAATAATTACCATCTGAAACTGTTTATTAGGAAATTATTCCATTTCCTGGAACACAAGCACAGGATTCATGCTTTTGTTTATCACCGCCCTGTTCTGGTACTGCTACGATCCACCTGCTGAATCTCTGAGCTATGCTAACTCGAAAGATTCTGTTAGTAAAGTCTGTATCCCCTATAGTGGATGACACACATCTCTCTTGGATGAACACAAAGCATGGAAACAAAAGACTGTGAATCCCAGAAGTGGGATGCAGATGTTTTCCCAAAGACCTTGCTTTTAGCTTGCTTTTAGCTTCGTTATTCAAGAGATTGCCTGAACAATCTTGTTATGCAACTTGTTTCTTTCATCCCTGCGTGTATGTGCCTCTTTGAGTTCATCCAGCTTCAGTCTAAGCCATGAGGTCACAAAGGAAAAAAAAAATTGTGAGGCTGCAGCAGTTACAGTTTGAGAAGCATTTCCAACCACTGAGCTGTCACCATCGTGCCCACTAATCCATGTGCCACATTTCCTTGAGAACTTGAGATGGTGGCTCCACCACCTCCCTGGGCACTCAAGATGGGCAATACTGGAGGTAGGTGGAAGGTTGGACTAGATGTTCTTAGAGGTCTTTCCAACCCTAATGATTCTATGATTGTCCTTGTGCATCAATAAGAAGCACCGCTGCACCTCTGCAGTGTTACAGGGGCTGCCATGAGCATGCCCCAGGTGGGTAGAAATGGGGGCATACAGAGAGAGGAAAGGCAAGTCATTTCCATAAGATCTTTGGAAAATGAGTTTTCACAAGAAGAATGGTAGAAGACTAGACTCCTGTCTCATATATTTCCATGGTTAACCTTGACAGAACAAGATATGCATTTATCTACATTAGAATTAGAGATCACAACAGCAGTCCTACATAAAAAAAACACTGGTGCCAAGCTAAGAGGCTTAGAAGGAAAAAGTATTATTCATCCCATGTAAGACCATGATCACTCTTGCTATTCCTTCACTGTGAGTCTTCTAGTGGCAGCAGTGCTGTGGGTTCTTTGTAATAGACAGGGTAGACAAAACTATAAGCACGTCCCAGAAGGCTCAGCCTTTTCTAGTGTGATTCATGTCTGGGAAACACCACTTCAGGACTGTAGTGTTTGCATATTTGCATGTGTTTCTGGCCAGAAAGAGGAAACCCAGGTAGGTAAAGAGACAACAGAGAGATAGGTTTACTACTTGGAGGCAGAGGGCCAGGCAGTGCGCCGCTGATTCAGGCAGAGTTTGTCTGCCTGTGGTCTGCAAACCATAGATAGTACATTTAACATCAAAAAAAGCCTTTTGCTTTTAAGATCTCCACACAGATGAGATGAAGAGAAGTTTTGCCATTTAAAACATTAAAATGAAAACTAAAATTTTGGTGAATTAAAGTAAAAGTTGACCTTCTGGTTCGGAAAATCTCAGTCAATATTGTGATGTGATTTAACAGCTCAAGTTATATCACTGAAAGTAGAGATGAAGAGATAAGTTAGAAAACACAACCTTATCTGCTATTTTGCTTTGAAATGGAAACAACATGAGTCAGGTTTGTAGACTGCCAGGTTAATTACTGCACAGTGAAAGCTGGACCACATTAAGAGGTCATTAAGCTGGATCCACATTATGAAGCCATGATTGTTGCAGCAGATGAAGCAGTAACAACAGTGAGCGCTGTGAAACAAAAATGTGGTTGATTTTATGCTAGAACATGAGCCAACAGATGGCAATTTGGCAAAATTAGGCCAATTGCAGCCAATATAACGTTTAGAGCCCCAAGTCCTGGGTTTAGAAATTCCACTCCAGGGAGCTGCATCACAGACCCAACAGGAACTGTCTTCTTAGGCTGTACAATATTTTTAACATTAGGTAGGAGTCTCACTAGGTTTTTCTGTCAACGTAAAGACAGCCTGCATGCTCTGAGGCACAGAGCCTGCTGTGGATTCAGTGAGTGATAAATCAATGGAAGTGACCCTTGAAGCATGAAGATAACAGGAAATCCCTGAATCTCAGATTGCTGGAAGCTGGGGAGTATGCCAAGGATGTACTATTGCATGCATGCCTGCTCTTAGCTGTATCCCTGGGCACCTGTTATCAGCTACTGTTAGATGCAGAATATGGAGCAAGGCTGTGACAAGCTCAATCACAAAGCCCTTGGAAAAAAAAAGTCTTGAAAAATCAAAGTTAACATTCATTATAGTCCTTAACGCAAAAAGCAAGCAACCAAACAACCCAAAAATAACCCACCCTTTGTTGATCATGTCTCACATCTTCCAAGCACTAAGAGCAG
Source organism: Gallus gallus (assembly GCF_016699485.2). Lineage (NCBI taxonomy): Eukaryota > Metazoa > Chordata > Aves > Galliformes > Phasianidae > Gallus > Gallus gallus. The sequence goes on along the minus strand of NC_052532.1, from coordinate 188,860,093 downwards.
CAATAAGGGTTGCCAGGCCACTCCTGTGCTTTTATCCAAAACAACTTTGTGGTCCTTGCACTGCGTCTCAGAAAGGACTGCAGCTGGAGGCACAAGGTTTCCTGGGGACAGGGTGCCTGCTGGTGTCTGAGAGACAGCAAAGAATGGAGCCCAAAGAGATCTTCTCCAGCTGTGGTGAATCTGGCTTAGGTGAAAAATGACAGAAAGCCTGAGGCAGAATGCTTTCCAGCACCCATAAGTGCATTATCCCAAAGGATTTGCAGGCAAAAAATAAAGTTCGTTACAGCAGGGATCCCATAGCAGCATGTCTGGAGCTCAATAGTTGGTCAGTAATGGCAAATCAAGCTAATAAAATCTAAATATTTTGCTTTCACATTAAATATCATCTAGTGGCTAAAAGCTGATAACAGGAGATGGCTGATGAGTTCATCCACACCAGGGTGGGACAGCAGGGGCGGCTCTTCCCATCACCATCACTTCTGGATCACATCAGTGGCAAGTGGGGCAGATGGACAAGGAGTATATCCATTGCCTCCTCCACAAGGGCTGGAGTTGGTCTATGCTCTGCCAGGGCACTGGGGACAGTGTGCGTGTCTCCTGGCAGACACACATCTGCTGAGGGATGTCAGGTGCTGGCAGTGTTACACAAGGGCTTTGTGAAGGCTGCTGGTGCCTACAGACTTCAGTCTTTCAGGATCAGTTAAACAAGTTAACTACAGCACCTGAATAAATAATGCAAGGGAACAGGTGATTTTGTTTCTGAAAGGTGCTGGTGAATTTGTGATGCAGGGTCCTGCTCAAACAGAGGTGGCCTGTGGTGGAGCACACTCTGCCTGTTGGAGAGCACAAGTGACCTGAGAGTGTGTTTGTGAGGAAGACTACTGGGGAGCAACTGGACAAAAAGAATCAGGTATAAAACAAGCATGAAGAAAAACTAACTCAGCAGAGCTGTTTTCACTCTTTCTTCTCCCATTTTGAGAAGCTGAGCACCTGATCTCCTGATGTCTTCTGTGTTGGCCATATGGCAGTGGCTGATAAAAGAGAAAGCTTCTGTCTTGTCAGTCACCCTGTTAATGAACACTGATGGGAAAGGAAACAGGAGTGAAGTTAAGACAGCTTAATGAGGCTTCTGGAGTGTGGTGCCTCTCAGCCTCAGGCTACGTGCTCAGCATCCGTCAGCACGTGGCCGAAGCCAGCATCCAAAATGGAGCCAGGAAGTGGGGACAGGATGTCCATCAACACCTTCTGCCACTTGGAGCCACCAAGCTGCACTGCTCACGTATGACAAAACTACAGGAGTGACTGGAGTAAGCCCTAGCACAGCAGTATCTCCCAGAGAGTATTGATTTCAACCTTAAATTGCTCATATATCATAGAATCATAGAATTGTTTGAATTGGAAGGGACCTTAAAGGCCATCTAGGCCAACCTCCTGCAATGAACAGGGACATCTACAGCTCCATCAGGTGCTCTGAGCCCCATCCTGACCTTGGGTGTCTGCAAGGATGGGGCATCCACCACCTCTCTGGGCAACCTGTGCCAGTGCCTCACTACCCTTGTTGTAAAAAGCTTCCTCGCCCTGCTGGCCATGTGGCTTTTGATGCAGGCCAGGTCACAGTTGGCTCTCTGGGCTGTGAGGGCACAGTGCTGATTCATGTCCAGCTTCTAATCCACAAGTACCCCCAAGGCCTTTTTGGCAGGACTGTGCTCCATCCTTACATCCCCTACTTTGTACTGAACTGGGAGTTGCTGCAACCCAGGTGCAAGACCTTGCACTTGGAGTTGTTGAACCTCATATATGTTGGCCTCCGAAATTCTGCGGGTTACTCTGATATAATCCTTGGACACAATGGGTGGACACCTATTCCATCCTACAAAGACATGCCAGTTCAAGAATGAGACTGACTTACCCTTTACCATGGTAACTGAGAATCAGAAAACAGAAGTAGTGTATATTCTCCTACAAAGCCTATTAGTCATTGCGAGAGATCAGCAATTTGCCAAGCCGTTTCATTCAGTCAGAGGGTAGGCTCAATGGGCCAAAGTTTGCATGTGCTTGCCTCCCAGGAGGGGTGAAATGCACAGTCTGGAGCTGTTATTAGAGAGCTCAGTCATTTTACGCGTTTTAAGTGAAACAGTTATGAATGGAGATTTAGGCACCATGCAGAAATTTATCCAGGTGTTTCAGAAAGGGCTTTTCTTTCTAAAATTGCCCAGAAGCCAAACTTTATTTCCACATACTGTAAGTGCTAATTCTGAGGCCTCTGACACACTCCTGGTTTCGTTATAAGGTGGCTGTAATGAGACCAGGAGCTCTTTCTGCTGACTGTAGGGGTCTCCAGCTCTAGAAATTTGACATCTGCTTAATATTATTATTCCATTAGGACAGTAAATCTTCAATCCCCTGGCTTTCTTGTGGGCTTGGACACATTCCACTTCAATGACAAACGTCCCTTGAGCCAGCAGTGATTTGGTGGTGTGGGCGGCACTCCTGCAAAGGAACTGACAAATGGTTTCTTTGGGATGAAGTACCCTCAGGAAACAGAATTTCTTCATGAACACCAAGCTGCAAAAGGAGACTTCCAGATTGCAAGAGGTCTGTGGCAATCCACAAGAGAAAGAGGAAAGATATAACTGGATCCCCAAACAACTGAACTTGCGTGTGGTATCATCAACGTGTGATACAGGCACAACAGCCTCTTTGCTGCAGTCAACCTCAGGTATTCTGAATGCAGCAGGCAGGGCTGTGTGGCTGTGTTTACATTCACAGCTGTAGCGCAGGCTGAGGAGAAGCAATCTTGCACAGCTTGTGGGCACCTGCAGCTGGGAGGGTTGATGTACCGGCACGTCCACATCATGCTGCTGAGCAGCAGAGGAGATCACAGAATCATAGATCCTCCCATCCTAACTGCAGCACTGCCCGTGCCCAGTGTGCAGCATAACGCTGCATGGAGCGATGACATCACGATACCAAAATTCTCCACGATGCACTCATCTCTCAAAATTCAGTTAATCAGCTGTGGCTGATGGTCCTCAGCACTGCAACCCCTATTCCCTACATCCCTTCAGATGGGTGGTCAGATCGTACATGAAGATGTGCTCCTCCATGGATGGGAAGGGGCCATCATCAGACACTGGGCATTCTGCCTCCTACCTCAAGGGAGACTTGATGACCCGAGTGCTGATGACACATGTACCACCCACTCCCTTGCATTTATGCAGGAATACACACACACTGCCAGCTGGAAAGACAGAAGGAGGGAAGATCAAACATAACTCCTTTGGCTGTGAAGGAGAGACCCTACAACACACCTAAAATACACTGACAAGCAGCAGCTCATGAATCAGGCACAGATTCAGCTCTCTGCCACTCCTGACCTGTGTCCTCTGCTGCTTTAGGAAGGGCAGAACCTGCTCAGGAGCTTGGGGCTTTCCAGTTATTATTTTCTTCTTAGAGGGCAGTTCTTACTTTCTTCCTTGTGGTAACCTCTCCACAAAGCCATGCAGATTTTAATGTGCTTTCCCTTTTTCCAGAAGGAGGGAATCAGTGCAGTGCCAGAGGTGCACACGCAGCACTGCGGAGTGGCTCTGCTCCTTCCACATCAGACTCCCTGGTACAGCAGAGACCCCACATCCCTGCGAGACGGTAGGAATGGAAACATGCATGCAGCCTGTCCCACCATGAAACAGGCAATGCTCAAAACGTGGCCTCACCACGCCAGCAGGGAAGCTGTTGTTTTTGCTAAGTGACAGACAGGCTTCTTGCAGCTCACACAGAAACCATCACACTCAGCAGCACGCCATTTCCAATCTGATCTCCCCCACAATGGTGAGAGCTAGAAACTTCCTGTACAAAACGTAAACAAAGCGAAGTTTGGATTCTGCCTATGCTGAATGAGTCTCATAAATGCATGATGGAGACCAGATCCAGCCCACGGGGCATATGTTTGACACCTCTGGCCTATATGGACAGGAAATGGTTATAAATAGTCAGTCCGGTTTCAGCTCTCCGAAGACATAAATAATTTTGACACAGAGTGCTCAAGCACAAAGAGTCATTTGTAGGCCACCCAGGAGACCTGCATTTAAATGACCCTTCTTTGCCTGCAACCATCCATTACGCTAATGTTTATTTCAAGAGTTGCAACATTTGTTCTTAAATGGAAGCAGCTCAGAGGAGCCATGGATGTAACACCACTTACTTGTTGGTAACCGCCTGCATAAACTCATCAATCAGTTCGTCGTATTGTTTCCCACGGACCCTCTTGTGTTTCAGTCCAATATAGAGTGGATCACTCAGGAGAGCCTATAGGACACAAAGCAATCCTGTTGACAGCATCTCATCCACGGCTGGGTGGAGATCTATGGCCCAGCCTACCCAAGAAAGTTTGCCTGTTGTGGTCAAATTGCTGTTACTCACTTTGCAGTGAAAACCAGATCATGTAGCTTTTTGTGGGCATAAAGTCAGAGGGCTGTGATGTTTCTTAACTGCAGTGGGCAATGGGGCTCTGCATCCCCCCAGCAGCTCCACCAATACTCCCTGCTGAGGTATCTCATTCCCAGTGAATAAAGCTGACTTTGTGAGAGGAGTGTTTACTGTTCAGTTAGCACTTGGTTTTGCACTGGAGGTTACTGGGAAAGATGTCGTGGCCATAAACAGTAGTTTGAACAATGAAAATCATCTGAAGTGATGACCGACTCTGGATGTCCCTGTTCATTGCAGGGGAGTTGGGCTGGATGACCTTTAAAGGTCCCTTCCAACTCTAAGGATTCTATGATTCTATGGCAAAGGTAATTTGAGCTTTTGAGTAATAGCCCAGAGCAGACCAGAACCTGTGATGGGATGCTGAGGTGTGGCCAAGCCCCTCACCTAGCTAGCACTCCACTCCAGCTGTCTGCAGTTGTCAAAGGCACATGGGATTTTCACAGCAGATTCATTCATTTTTTCGGTGCTTGTCGTGAATATAAAAGCAGGCTGCTCCTCCAAACCAATCCACCAGGTGGTAAATGGGGATTCTCGAGCCATCTAAAAAGGACTGACTCAGCATGAAAATAACAGATATTTTGGGGGAAATCATGGGGCAAACAGTGGCAGGACACAGGTGAGCCAACACCTCAGTGAGTCACTTGCAAAGCAAGCCAACTTCCCTTCTGATTTCAGGAACTGAATCATTAATACGAGAAGGGGACAAGCCACTGCAAACCTATTGTCCTGCAGCCATATGGCCCCAAGTATTGGCAGGTGGGCTAAAATTAGATCTGCTTTTACAGCCACAGATGTTTCCTTAGAAGGAAAGATGAGAGAGGTTTTCCTCTGAGTTGGATACTTTAACTCTTTGGGGTCACAAAGCAGAGCAGATCCATTTGCACTGTTTTGCTGATTGTTCTTTTAGGACAATGGGACTGTTCATGGAGTATAGCATTCCCTCAAAAGCAAGCTGAAAAAGGCCAACCTCTGAAGAGACTGATTTGCTGACAGGCTACAAAGTATTATGGACTGTCAGAAGGATAAACTGGGAACTGTTGCTAAAAACATAATATGTCTGATGTACTTCATTCTACATGAGGTGCCCCAGGCTCACTATATAGCAATAGGCAGAGAAGAACAGGATGAATACCTACAGGAGGTGGCTATGTCTATACTGATAAATGAGTTTACTCGTGGAGCAGGATGTTACTAGAAGGTGGTTAGGGTTGGATTGGGCTGGGTTTATGAGAAAGCTGTGAAATAAATCAATTACTTCTATTGCAAGTAAATACACTGATTATATTGCTGGAAAGCAGTAACTTCTATATTGTAATCCCAGCTGTGAAAACTGCTTCCACAGAGAATATCCAGGACATATAAGCTAAACTTGATCCTAGGCAGAATAAAAGAAGTGCCCAAGAGAGTGATTCAGGCAGTCCCTTTTTCTGATACCAGCTGACTTCTGGAGATGCCTAAGAAATCAGTGGTGTCATTTAGGATTTTCGTGTCCCTCAGTGGATGCTAAGATCGAAACAGATTGACATGTGTGGTCAGAAGCTTCGCATGGGTGAGGAAGCACTTACACCCATGTGCCTCTGGAGGGGAGCTCAGAGCGTGCAGCACTCAGTGGTGTGCAAAGCAGGAGGGAGGAGGAGGAGGATGAGATGAAAGAATCAAGCTGAAGTGCACTCCTTTATGGAGTGGAATTGCCAAAAAGTGAGAAGAGTCCTGCTTTAGCCTCAGAAGGCCCAAACTCAGAGATCCCAATTTTCAGGAAAGACTGTGGATCAGACTGAGATGGAGTACACCCTACACTCTGCCAGTCTGTGATAGATCACTATGCCAGAGGGATAAAACAGCCCCGAGGCTGAGATCAAAAAGCTAATTGGAAGCCTCAACTTAGATGTCATTTGTGGCCATCTGCTGTCTTTCTGCTCAAATTCCAGCGAGCACTTCTGAAAATATCAGGCAGTCATGCTAGCATCATGGTAGCATCTGTCCTCATAACAAGCTTAAAGCTTTTACACCCCAGATTTCTATTTCTCTCAAGAAAAATGTGTTTGGTGTCCTCAGGGTCAGTGAGGCACAAGTACAATTTACAACGGTGGACAAAGCCTGGCCATCACGTATAATGCCAGTATATTCCTTTTAAAACAGTCATCCTCACTGATATCCATCCTGGCCTCTCTAAAATGTTGCACTTTCTGAGCCAGAATCAGAAGGCAAAAAATCTGCAAACAGATGCAGTCCTCCTGTCTGGTTATCATGTGTAGCCAAGTGTGCACACTGACACAACACTGCAATTAATCATTCCCAAACCACCCAGCAGGGATTCCCTGTTTTCTCGAATACCATCATCTCTGTGCAGACATGGGTATCTGTTTTCTCACAATTATCACAAGAAGAATAAATCTAGATCTTCCTGTCTGAAGTCTTCTAACTCACATGGCCATGCTGAAAGGTGGAGCTGATCCTTCAGCTCCAAATGGCAACACTCTTCTCTCCAGGGGACCATGAGGCTGTTCAGTGTTCATTTCAGTTTCCAATAAAAGCATAAGTTTCATGAGCATCAAACAGCAATGCAGCCTGGTCACTTCCCTGCAGTGCTGGTCTAGCCATTGTCTCATCGTGGATGTCTCTGGCTTTCCTTCCACATGTAGGGAACTGGCCTCAGTTGAGCATTAATCTCAATTCCTCCCCCCACCCCCGGCAGGTTTATGAAAATCTTTAGGTCTTACCTCGTTGTCTGTGCCAACATCCAGCAGGACAGGGAGACACTGCTGTGGGTGAACTCCACCACAAGCGGTGTACAAAGCAAGCTTCCCCACCGGGATACCCATACCATAACTTCCTAGATCTCCTAAACCGAGAATCCTCTCTCCGTCTGTCACCACGATAGCCTAGGAGGACCAAAAGACACTGCTGAATGGAGCTGTCAAGGGTCGAACAACAAAACCAGCACCACAATTTTCACATCAAAGCCATTTTGCAGTTGTATTGTGCAATGGATGTTTGTTCCTCCTACATAACACCACATTATATATATGACAAAAGGTAATAGTCTATAGGATGAGAAGTAACGGTCTTAAGTTGTGCCAGGGGAGCTCTAGGTTGGATAGTAGGAAACATTTCTTATCAGAAGGAGTGGTGAGGCATTGGCACAGCTGCCAGGGAAATGGTAGAGTCCCCATCCCTGGAGGTGCTCAAGAACCGTGGAGATGTGGCACTGAGGAACATGGTTAGTAGGCATGGTAGGGGTGGGGCAGGGTTGAACTAGATGGTCTTAGTGGTCTTTTCCAACCTTCATGATTCTATGATTCTTACTTAGCTGTTAGTGATACAGGGCTGCTCATTTTGGGATGGAGATAACGTGGTTGATGGGTAACTGCTCTCAACGTGGGAGAGCAGCAGCTCTGCTTGCCAGCACTTCAACTCACGCATAGCAGAACCCAACGGGCACAGCTCTTCGTGCATCCCTGCCTGCACAGCCAGCAGCTGCATAAAAGAGATCTGGCTTTGACTTTCTTTTTTGCCTCAAAAAATTGTTCTGCACAAAAGTGCTTGTGCTTATGAAATGCCTCTGTGAAGTAACAAGTTCACACCTGCCCACTCTTGAAGACTTGCTGTGGAGCGGCCAGCACAAGAAAACGAATGCAAAACTCATTACAGCTGACACCTTTTGTCTCTGGTACACCAAACTTCAAGACAGTAGACAGAAGCCATCAGCACGGGCAAGCAGCATGGGCTGAGGGGCTCCCACACTACATATTTAACACTAGATATTTTTGCCACCCAGGTGGGACTGCCATTTAACTCTTCATGCAGCCAATTTCTTGCATTTCAGCAATAGTGCAACGTGCTACCTCTCAAGAATCTCTGTCCAATAACCTCCTGTTTTCCTCATTACTGTATCACTTCTTTGTGACAAGAAGGAGATAAAATAAGATAAAAATATAAGCATGCTTAATGAGGTTCAAATTAGAAGCCCAAAGCTGACCTATTCAACCCACCCTGTACAGCACTGGGACCTGAGGAAATAAAGGACCAAGCAGGTTTCACCAAGCTTTATACATTTCAGGCTAACTACTCTATTTGTCAGTTTCATCCCCAGGCTCAGGCACTTCTGTGGGCAGTTCTGAAATGCAGTCAGAACAGGATGACATTGGAGTTCGGTCCCACAGTGGAGAAAAGCTGCAAATACCCCATCAGACTTCCACTTCCACCACTGTCCCAGCACTGCAGAGTGCTCACATCAAATGGACTGTGGGCAGCTCAAGTCTAGCTCGGGTTTCAAAGGAGAAGACTGCAAAGAAGTTTTTATTTGAAGATCTGCGAAGTTAATGTTAAACTGAAGACACATGCGTGTGCTGTATTGAGAAATAGGAGAATGGGGCATTAGCTGCTATGTCAGCAGATGGACTTCATTTTTTGGGTGGGGGTAATACAGATGTGTTGCTTTAATGCTGGGACAGCAAAGCATTTCCTTGTTTAGGAATGGAATAAACCTTTTGCTGCACTTTTCTATCTCAGGAAGATGCATACTGATTTCTTTCAGTGTCCTTTCCCTGCATATTTCAGATGATTAAAGGGAGAAGCCATGGAAGGACTTAAAGCTGTGCACAAGGGATTCACAATGAACAATCACGCTCTTATTCAACGTAAACTATGTGCTCCTCCCAAGGCTATTTTCTCCCTCAGCCTAAATCAATGTTTGTAACAGACCAGAATTACACTGCATTACGTAGTTCAGGAATAAGCCTGAGGATAAACTGAAAATACACAGGAAACATCTATTCTGCTTTTTACATCTATTTTGCCCTTTAGCAGTTTCAGGGGTGGTACTGTGCATGACAAATTCCAGGGTTGCAAGGCACACAGGAATAGTGACAACCTCTAATAAGGATTATTTTGAAACCCTACATGCAGAATGTTTGTTGCTGTCTTGTTGCCAGTCCATTGTCAATAGGACTTGGAATTCCTAAAAGTAATTGAAAATTCAGTGAAAAGACCATTAAAACTAGAATGACTAAAAACCTACTGGGCCAGAGGCTGAACAAACCCTGCCGTGGGAAATTCATGGTCATGACAGCAATTCACACATTTACCCCATTTTTTGGGACATTTTCCTATTTGTTTTTCCTTCTGAGTCAACGTGAAGTGTTAGTGATGGGAAAGAGTCTTTTTGGGTGGGCTCCATCTGTTTCTGGGTGTGTGCTCACTCCTTTACCACACCCTGGATGCAATTGGGACCGGAGGGCTGTACTGGGAATAGGGAAAGCAGCAAGCACATGCACTGCTACAGGTTTATCCAGAAGCTGATGCAAAATACAGGAGAACAGAAAATACAGCACAGAACACTTTCAGTGCTGCTTGTATCACCCAGGGGAAACCGGCTTCATGTTTGTTTGTGGATCTTTGGATTAAAAAAACCCAAACAAACTATAAACAAAGCTTTAGTGGATACGTGATACACAAGCATGCTGATGTTTTAATTGCTTACATCATCTGATCAAAACTCAACAAAAACTCAACAAAGAGGACAGTAATCTCTGACTGAGAAGGACAGACCCTTCTAACTGAACCACAGGTTTAGCAGTGAGAATGATGAGGAACTTGCTTTCTACTTCCAGCTGTGCTACATGTCTTCCTAATGACTCTGGTTGTGTCTTTGGCTAAAAGCAGTGCTGAGTGCACTTCCCCAGAGAAGCACCCTATGGAAGGAGGGACAGAGGGAAGGAAGGAAGGTAGTAAGGTTGGTCAAGTAGCTTGCAGGCTGCACACGTGTCTGGGAAAAGGAAGTTTCTGTATTATGCTCAGTTTGAGGTAAAAAGACCATTAAGATCATCTAGCCCAACCATCAAAGTTGGTTTCAACCCATAGCTGTTGTAACACCCTACCACAACACTATCCTGTTCAATTCTCTGCATCCCTCCTGCTCTAGTTGGGCCATCGTGCAGAAAAGAGTACAAGGTTAAGGAAACTGAGAAAACTAACAAAGGGCTGCCCATATTTTACCCATTGCTTCCTCAGAGACAGATTCATTAGCAATCCTGGAAGAGACACAAAACTCCCACGCTCCTGCATGAATGTGCTCTGAAATGACTTCTTGCTCATTCTACTTCTGGCACTTTGGTTTCTTCAGAGCAGCCCACCTTCAACAGGAGAGCTGGAGGTGGGACACACACATGAGACCTTGGCTGAGGCTTTGCTAAACTCAGCAGAGCACTCTTCCAGCCCTTCCAGAGGGCCCAGGTACACAACTTAACATTTCCCACTGCCACAGTAAATGTTGTTGCCTTAAAGCTCTAAGAAGGCACAAAGTACGAAGTGAGATGGCACTACCAGAAAGGGACTTAGTGTTGTGAGTGTTCAGTGTGGGCTGAGCCTGTTCAAGCAACTGGGTCCCTCCAGGAACTTAGGTGCAGTTCAGGTACTTCCCTACTTATCTCAAAATCTCAGGTGTGTGGATGCCTAACAGTTCAGGCGTGGCAAAGTCTGTGTACAATCACATAAGGAACCCTGCAGTCCAAAAGTGTTGCTGGTTACTGCCTTCATAGCTTGACAAATCCAGAAAGCAGAGTGTCTGAATTCTTCATAGATTACTGCTCTTCCTACGGTCTGTTTTGGGTGTCGAAGAGGGGTGTTTCAACAAGAGTCTAATCTCTCCATGCTGGTTTCCCCATCTGCAAAAAGATACCTATTGGACTGAATGAATTCTGTTCACAATCCTGATCAGAAACAAATGGAAATACTGACATTTTTGGACAGAGTCTGGACAAAATATCTAGTTTGCATTTGTTCATTGTGGTTGCAAAGACAAGGAAGGAGATTACATTTTCTGGAAACATTTTAAATTCCCCCCCTGTCCCCTTTTTTTCCCTTAAAAATGGGAAATGTTTGCAAGCTTTTCACAGCTTCCCAATCTCTGTTCCTGAAAGAAACAGCTGACTGATAGGGGACAGAACCTCTGTCAATAGTCAGGGAAATTCTCAGGCATGTATACTTTCAAACTGATGGAAGAAGGTGATTGACATGACATGTCTTAAGCGTTGACTGTATTTTATGCCAGGGACTTGCCTAGCCCTGAGCCTTACTGAAAAATGCTTCAAAAGATTACTTTCTGGGTGGGGTGTCTGTAATTTCTTCAGCTGCTGGATATCAAATGTTACTTGCAAAGTTGGCAGTGTTCTGAATGCTGCATGACTCACTGGGATTGGGATGGAGTCCTGCAAGAAACTCAGTTACAGAGATATCCTACAGAGTTTTGGTACATCTAACAAGTTGTGAGTGAGTCACAGCATACTTCAACACTCAAATGTTACATCTTCACTAACACCTTTCTGTATGAATTTATTATCATGCATGCTCTTTTTATTGACCAAGGCCCTGCTAACTTTAATAAAGATGTTCTTGACTGCATACACACATGACAGATTACCTCAGGTTCAACCACTAGCCTGGAAACTTTCTGGGACTTGGAATACTTCTTAATTGTCTTTTAAAATAGGCTATTATGTAATTATTCCAAAGAGTGCCATTCAACATCCCATTTTACATCCAACTCCTTTTAATTTCCCAGCCCAAAGAAGACATGACACGTACCTTAATGTTTTCCTCAGGCCAAGAGTTTAGCATTGTTGCAATATGGCCCTTGTCATGGATGGTGATAAACAACCCCCTAGGGAAGAAAAAGATTTGTATTAAGATTAGTTACTCCAAGAAAAAAAAAAAAAGAACAACAGGTGAAACTCAAAAATTCAAAGAAATGAGTGACCGAGCACAAGAACAGAGTATTCACTTGCATGGAAATGAGACCTCAAGGGATTGCTAATATCAAGTTCCATTCTTATTTCAAAAACCTAGGGCTGAAGATCATTAATGCAAGGTCACTCAACAGCCACTTAGAGTTGTGCATTTCAGCCTTGTAGAATGTCTGTTTTGAGGAGTAAACTCTGCCTTCACTCAGAACAGCTTTCTTGTTAAAATAATTTTGGTAAACGCAAAGGAGGCTAACATTTTTACCTCAAGCCTTGTTACATGTTCTTTGATGAAGAGCTTATTGCTGGCAGTTCAAGCAGTGAAAAGTGTGATCCTCTTCACCCAGCTACCAATGTCAACAATCGTAGAATCATAGAATATCCCGAGTTGGAAGGGACACATGAGCATCATTGAGTCCAACTCCTGCTGGACAACAATCTTGATGGCTAATGCAGAGCTAGATATTTTGGGTCCCCTTTCTAGTCAATGGAACTCTAAAAACATGTAAGCTCTTCTGGAGTTTGATCACCTGACCTATATGAGAGATGGATCCAGGATGGAGCTGAACCGTGTTCCAGAAATGCCTGTATCAACAAGACTACATCAGGAGGCCAAACAACGTCATTTGGTATTAATAGCTCCTCTGCAAACAACTAAAGTTAGACCCAGCCTAAAGCAAAGGGCACCCCTCTGGGTCTGGAGTTCTCATCAACCCATGCCACATGATGCCAGGTGATCTCAGAGAAGTCTGTTTTGCTTCCAGCAGCTGTATCCCCTTTTGCCCTATGTCTCAAGGGACTGTAAACATAGCAAGAGAAGCTTGGCTTGCTCTGCTCATCTAGCCTGAGCTTGTACATAGCTCTGGCCTTAAGGCTACATCTGCCAATACCTTTAAAAAGGGATCATATCTAAGAAGTGGAAATACTGGCTGTCTAAAACATGTGCTTGATATGCATATACAGCTTCACACTGTAACTCACTGCTATTCCTCAGCTGCCTATGTAAAATCAATGATCACAGTGAATCCATGTAATGTGAACACACTGGTCAGTATTTGACATGGTGATTGCCTTGACAGCTCACTTAGCCTTACAGTGCCTTATTTTTCCTGAATATCTGACCCTGATTTTTGACACTTGTATTCAACAAAGGTAAAACAACAACAACAACAACAACAAAAAAAACAAATATCCAAAATCATGAGAAACAAAGCAGAAAGTTAAATGTTTGAATGAAATCTTAGTATGAAGTATCTGCACTGGCAATTGCATACCTCATTGCACTAAGACTAAACACATCTCCAAATAAAGTTCACCACTGTCTAAATTAAAGTGTCTTCTTTTTAATAAAATTAGGAACTGGAAGACAGCATTCTAGGAACAAATTTTTAGACTTGTGGCTTATTTTTCTCCTCTTTGATGTTATTACCAAAACCAATATTCACATTGACTGATCTCTGCTCAGATATTTTGAGATTTTTTGATGCTCCTTTTTAGCATCGCCAGTCCCAGAGCAGCAGTCTCCTCTGTATGTCTTGGGGGAAATTGCTTATGCTGCTCATCATGTCCTCTAATCAGCACAAATCAGGGGCTCTAACTTGATGACTCCTCTTGGCAGGCTGAAGCACACATTTTCTTTGCCTTGTTATCTGCTCACAAAAGAAAGAGTTGTACTACTGATTGGCATTGCATCTGGAACAACAGAGAAATACATTATTGCTGCTTACATGTCCCTACTATTGCTCAGCCCCTGAAAGTTCAGACCAGGTCACGTTTTTGGGTTGGTGAAATATTAGCTAGAAAAAGTCATATTTTTAGAAGAGACTGGAAACAACTTCCATTGTACATCCACATGGGTGATGAATAAGCAAACGTAATTGGGCTGCTCTCTCTGGCAAAGACTTCTCTCATACAACTCTTTTGGGAAGGCAGATATCTTCCCACAGTCGACTGTGGGAATCCTAATGAAGAGAAGGATTACTTTGAAGAGAAGAAAAATAAAAGTGCTGACTTCAACACTGATCAAGATGCAATCACACAAAAAGATCAGAAATGCAAAAAAAAAAAAAAAAAAAAAAAAAAAAAGGAAACTAATGGTTCATTTATTCAGTGTAATTCTTTAAAATGGTGCCCAGTAACCAATGAGCTAATCACATACACATGGCCTATCTCAAAAGCATTATTCACAGATGTTAATCTTCATAAAAGGGGTGCTGTACTGCTGCCATCCACATTTAGAAAGGAGTTATTAACCAAGACTTGAAAGCACTAATTAGTAACATCATTGCAGATACTCCAAGTTAAGACATGCTTGTAAAAAGAATGGCATTGTTTCAATGCAGCATTTTCCATTAATAATAAAGACACCTATTCTTTCCTTGCCTAGTTGTGTGCCTCATAAATTCAAATGCCATTGGTGCTGAAGGGAGTCCACCAGCTATTTAATCTCAGAAAAACACTCACTGCTCACCGTAGAACCTGAAACCAACTGCCCACACACCACCAGTCCTGTTGCTGCTGCTGCTGTATATGAGTGTAGAAAGCAGCGGGTTGGTTTTCAGTCTCTCTAGATGTGGGAGAAGAGAGTCTGGGTCTTCTGAAATCTATTGACTGCACTCAAAGTGTTGCTTGGGAGTGGTGCCCTCAGTGCTATCACCAGGGCATGTTCTGCCTGAGGAAGGGCTGGCTTGGCATCAGTAGTGGGGCTGGTGTCTGAGAACCAGGCAGGGAGAGGCATCCCTCTCAGAATTTGCAATTTCCCTTTCTCAACAGTATGGTTAAGCAGGACCTTCCATGATGAATTCCACGGATCCCTTCCTGGAAACAAAATGTCTGTGGTGTAGATTGACTCCAGGCTTTTCTTTTGCATCCAGGCTACGACAGTGCACCATGTTTCTAGTTCTAGCTGCTTTCCCCTGCAGTCACATGCAGGGAGCAATTCCGATGAAAAACCGCTCAGTATTTTACTCCAAACTAAATTGGATAGCTTAATTTAGACTAAGAATTAATGGCTTTGAAAGGGAAACCTCCAGGAGCAGAAAGGGCCATGCATCTGGGTAAGGTGACATCTCTCGCTGACACAGCCGCGCGGGGAACTGGGCACATACTTAATCAGGCCTCGTATTCCCTCAGCACTGAATCAGAAAGCCAAGGGCCCAGTTTCAATAAAACACAAAAGTTTCCAATGCCTCGAGGCACCCAGCTGGATCTGAACCTGGTCCAGGCATTCTGGACTGCATGAGGTGTTCAGGCATTCAGAAGGTGTCAGACTTTAGCCAAGAAGTTAAAAAGTAAGTGACTTGCTGCACTTAGGGTCCCAGGTCAGTCCCCATTCAGAGAGGTCCCCATGAAGGTCATGCTCTCCCAGCTGGCAGCAGTGGTTACCTGCAGAGATGAACTGGCCAACTTTACCCATTGAAATAAGATGCTTAAAATTGGCTGAGGGTAAATCTTTCATAAAATGCCTTCTACAAGCCAGGCAGAAGGAAAAAATGAGCTCTGCAAATTGAACTCAGCAAAAGGTTTGCTGATGACTGAACAGGAAAGATTAGCAGCCAAGTTTCTTTCAAGGACAGGCAGCTTGCAGGAGAGGTAAAAGCTTATTTATACTTTGAAGGACAGCAGGTAGAGCTCTGAATACTGAGAAATACACGCCAGCAGTAAGTAAGAAACATCCAAGTGGCAGTAAAATCAATTAACTTGATCTTTTCTGAGGAAAAGATGCAGGCTAAGCATTCTGAAAAAAAAAAAGAATGCAACGTAAGCAACAAATTCAGCCTTTATCACCATGTCTTCTCCATCTCTCTCTTGGGATTGCATTTGATAAATTGCTTCAGAGAACAAAAAGGCAGTGAGGCTGTCTTACGTGAGCACGCTTGGGACTCAATAAAAACAGTCTGATTAAAATAAAATGCTAAAAATATAAAGCGGTTTCAATCAGGTTCCGTGAGATGGACACGGTGTGAGGTACATGCACAGCCTAGTTTTCTGATCCAGAAAAATCACCTGCCATTCACCTGTACATCACCTGTACAGCAACCCGCCATTCTGCATGCATTTCGCTGTTCTGTATCTTTATCTCCCACAGAGCTATGCATGCAGCTAGCTGGAAGCCAGACACACACGTAAAGGAGTAAAAACAGAAGAAATAGAGCACACTAAAAATCAATTGCTCCAGAAATGTCAAACCAGAATGCATATACTGTGTCTCTATTTCTGGTTAAACTTTTCTGGAGCTGTAACCTTTGTGGAGATAATTCAGAACTGGGAGTGTTCCACTCTATGTTAGGGTTTCAGGGCTCCCTTAACATCCCTGCTTTCACTATATCTGCCTTTAATTCATATGATTCTATGATTTGATTCTTAATTACGGTGGAATCATAGAATCATAGAATGGCCTGGGTTGAAAAGGACCACAGTGATCATCTAGTTTCAACACCACTGCTATGTGAAGGGTCTCCAACCACCAGACCAGGCTGCCCAGAGCCACATCCAGCCTGGCCTTGAATGCCTCCAGGGATGGGGCATCCACAGCCTCCTCGGGCAACCTGTTCCAGTGCGTCACCACTCTCTGAGTGTCAGAAGTCAGACTAGATTTTATTGAGTATGTCTGTAAGTTTCCAGGAAAACTCAAGTATTGTAACAACTTCGTACTTTGTTACCAGGACAATACTTCTGTATGAATTTCAGCAAGTCAAGCCAAGCTGTCTGAACTGCATTTTAGGATCTTGCAGGCTGCAGGCCACCATCACAGAACCTGCCGAAGGGGTTGGATATATTCACCCAACACCATGCAGTACCTTTTCTCATCTCTAAGTCATTGACATTTGCTTTTCCTTTATGTGTTCTGAGTTCATGGGAGTGCTCCGAGAATTATAAAGCTACGCAGCTTCCCATGTGCACCAATGGAAGGATCCTACTGTGGACTTCTCTAGTGGTTAAATCTTGGCCATCCTGGCGGTGTTATGAAAGATCCACAATGAAGACAATCCCAGAGCTGCAAGGCTCGTTTTAGAGATAGTTCAGGGACTAATGAAACAGGAGAGATTTGTTTTCAGGAAGTAATGTCAGATGGTGATGATGGATTTTTAGAATAAAAATAGAATCATAGAATCATCAAGGTTGGAGAAGACCACTGAGATCATCCAGTCCAACCATCAGCCCATCCCCACCATGCCTACTAACCATGTTCCTCAGTGCCACATCTACATGTTTCTTGAACATCTCCAGGGAAAAAATAATCATTTATTTTAGACATAGGGGAAGGAGCAAGTTTGCACACATCTCAGGTATTAGGAAACAAAAATACTCCATAATGCTTTCAGACAGTGAGAGGTCACTTCAAAAAGGCAAAGTAGCATTACTCTTTCTGATCTGTGAGGTTAGCAGTGCCTCCTTGTGAGGTATTTCCTCTTAGATGAAACAGTGAATGGTGGAGCCAGGAGTGAAATCTCTACAGCACTACTGTTTATTAACAGAGAATGTGCAAAGCTTCATTTCACAAAACACAGAGGGGAGAGAAAAGTATTATGCAATATCTTTCTTCAGTGCTCCAAATCTCACTTCCTTTCTATCTACAAGTCTCTCTCTCCCTAATTTCTTTTCCTTGGCAATCACCAGTGCTTCTGTGGTTGTGCCTTCAACCCTTCTGGTGTTCTCTCTCCCTTTTTTTTCCAACACACTGCTGCCTCTGACATGCAATCAAACAGAAATCAAATACAATCAATGCCTTCGCTTAAGCAGGCTCCATGTAACACCTCTTTGGATGAGTGGCATCAAGTACATCCACCAACCTTACCATCCTGGTCAGAGCAGAACACATGATAGCACTGGATGACTGATCTGTATACTGGCATGAATTTTCCTTACTAGCTGAGACAGGACCATAAAATCAGTTGTTCTGGAGGAAAAAAAACAAAACAAAACAAAACCAAAAAACACCTCTAAAAGGATCTCAAAAGCTCCTAAGTTGACATAAGTTGAAAA
Organism: Gallus gallus; assembly: GCF_016699485.2. Lineage (NCBI taxonomy): Eukaryota > Metazoa > Chordata > Aves > Galliformes > Phasianidae > Gallus > Gallus gallus. The sequence continues at coordinate 188,841,884 of NC_052532.1, read as the reverse complement.
GCACACACACACACAAAAAAAACCCAACAACAACAACAACAAAAAAAACACTCAACCAATGCAGCTTAACCCTTTTTCTTTCTCACTCCTTTCCTCCCTCAGTCCTTAAGTGGGACTACTTTAAAAAGAAAAAGATACTTGCTCAGTAAGAGAGGAATGTGTCTGCACAATACTATGCAATTTTTACAGGTACTACCATGGCTAGGGTTGCTCAGGTTTGGTATCTAACAGAAAGAACACAAAAACTCAACTGCACCTTGCTTTATGCACAGCAAGCTGTTCAACAGTCTTTTTTTACTGGATCTGAGAAAAGAAATTATCAAAGTTGTTTTGTTTAATTGTGTACCAGCCTTCATCTTCTATAAGTAATTGCTTCTGAGAAGAGGGACTGATGAAGGGGTGCAGATGAAAATAGAAGGCAAGGTCCCTGGTTGACACGCTGCTTGTTGTCCAGGACAAGAGAGGGATGCTTGCAAGCAGTCTTGTTCCTTGTGTGTGTGCTACTGCATCAGTGTCTGATAAAGTGCATGGCTAAATCATGAATACAGCAACAAAAATTAAGAATTTCCTTCATTTTCCTTCTGCTTCTTAACTTTTAGTCTGGGTGCTATGAGGAGAACTTGCTCCACAGGTAAGGACAGGATAAAGACTACCAGGAGGGTTAGCATTAAAAAAAAAGGCATGCTCAGACTAGTTATGTCAGACAGGCAGGCATCAAAATTCAGTGCTTCCATCCAGACAGGAAAGTCTCATTCTCAGAACAAAAATGCTCATGGTCAAACATTAAGGATCTCTGCTCAGAACCAAAGGTCACTGTCATGGTTTTATGATTGACCGTTGACAGTCATGAAAGCCTGCTCATGTTAAAGTCCCTGACTGTTTTGACTTAGTAGGACCTGGAGTTCCTTCAAAATGGGTAGGAAGTCCATGGGAAGCCATTACTTAAAAAAGCAACAAACAAAAGGGATGAGTCTGATCTCTGCTAACACTGCATGAGCAGCAATGTAGAAGTTGTGAGAAATCCACAGTAAGACACCACGTGCTGTAAAGGGCTTTGGTTTGGAAGAGACCTTTGAGGATCATCTAAAGCTCATCCTTGACAGGCATGCTCTTTTGAGTTTGGTTGCATTATGTCCTAAGCCCAGATGACTGGTAGGTATTTTGGCTGCCCACTGCTGCACTGAGGACAGACACGAGGGAGGGAGTACTTGATGGCCTTTTGTTGCATGCCAACCACAGAAAATTGCCCCTGCTTTGCCAGAAGAACACATTAGAGGACCCACTCTGTGGATTCAAGGCCTGTCTGTGCCAGAGATGTGGTAAAAATGTGGTTCTACTAAAGCCCTATATTTGGATGTATTTATTTACACTTTCAAGACAAAATTGACAGCTTGAGCTCTGTGAGCTTCTAGAGATACTTCCACCACCGGCACCCTACTGCTGTTTTTTTGGCTCATGTCTCTGTCAGAACAGGAGAAGAGCCTTCAGGAATAACAAATTTTGAAACAGCTCGGCTCTTTTAGGGAGCTTGAAATTATAGCTGCCTGTCAGCTACAGGCTTTGGAGAAACTATGTGTTAGCACGCACTGATTTGTCTAAATACTGTACAATTAATCATCACATTGGAGAAAATCTACGTGGTGATTCATCAGTTATTCTTATAGATTGGTTTATAATAAAAGCCAGAAACTTTTTGTTGTTTTAAGATAATTTTCTTTGCAAACTGTAGAACAATGAACAGTGCAGTGAGGTTCTGATGAAAATGTAAAAGAAACAAAGCACAATCAACTATTAATGTAATCTACACAGAGATTTATAAGGCAAAATGCTATAATTTGAGTAGATTTAATTTAGAATAATCATAATCTGTGAGGTGAATGGTTGCATCAGCATTACAAATGTTCCTAAAGTCATCATCAGGTGTTCTAGGCAGGAAAACCAAAATTCAAAGTGGGAGCCAGATGATGCAGGCTCCAAATCACAGTAGTGCAAGAATCACTACCAATAACAGCCCCCTAAACCCACACAGGGAAACCTTCATGATCCCGAGGGATGGCAAGCAGCTTAACCTGTAGGAAACTGCTGAGTATCAGGTCTCAAAGATGCTTGTTCCAATGCCATTTTATGGAAATTGCTGTTGATATAAAGGAAAAAAGATAATGGGGTTTGTGTCCCCAGCTCTCTGGGGGGGTGGGGGGGAACACAGCCCTTCCTCTGACAATTATTCTGACAGCTTGCCATAGAGATAGCAGCCAGATACAACGTGTGTTGCTTCACACCTCATTCCTGCTGAGCCCTTGCCAGCCCAGCCCTGGCAAAGAGGAAGAAAAAGCTTCCTGCAGGGGAAAGAAAATGAAAAAGAGGATGGGTACAGGGCTCTGAGGGTCGAAAATGCATTGATAGGGAAAGAAAAGGAAAGAGCCCACTGCTCCCTGGAAAACTGGTGAGGGAAGGGGAGAAACATGAGCTGGTGTGGGTGGCTACAGTATACCACAGGTGGGTATGGAGAAGGGATGAAGGGGATGTGGAAGGGAACAGAAGGTACAGCACATGGGAGGTGTAAGGGGATAGCAGACAGAGGTTGAGAGGAATCCTAGATTCATTGGTTTTGCTTGGAAACAGCCTGGAGAATAAATAGTTCTCTCTTTCACTCCATGGGACTCTGACTGAGAAAGATCAGGAAAGAAACTGCTGGTAGTGGCCACTGTGCAGCAGTATGAGAATGCAGAAGGTTGGCATGCAGTCCTATTCATACTCCAGGGTTGAGGAGGTGAACAGAGCCAGACTGCTTCTGGCTTATCTCAAGCTGCTCGTTCCTTCTGAATTCTCAGGACAAAAGGGTTTAACCAGAGGACTGTCATGTCATAGTGTAACTCAACATTAAGTCCTGTTTGTATTTCAAAACGTCAAGAGAACAATTATTTCCATGTCATTTTCAAAAGTACTGTTTCAGCACTGGTATTTGAGAGGAGCTTTGAGAAGGCCTGTGTAAAGACTCAGCCCCTGGAGCCAAGGCTGGGTGAGCTAACATGCAAGCTGATTCTTACTCCCTTCTTAGTGACCTGCAGGAGAGAGAGGGAGATGCTGGGATGTTCATAACTACTCTGCCATGCATGTATACATTTACAGACATGGGTAAAGACCAGGATTTGAGGTGAGAGAGAGGATCCCACCATCCAGGGATCCTAGCCACCAGCAATGTGGGCATGTTTCAAACACAGTATCCTTCACTCCATTTAAGCTCACTGTGCTCAAGTGTCTTGAGACCCAGCTGAAGAAGAGCTTCAAATATAGGAAAATCTGACTCAGCCCTGACCTTTTTCTGCCTTTTTATAGGCTGAGTTCTAAACTAGCCTCTGTGTTGGATCCTGGCAGTATCGTAGTAATTGGAAGAGTACCAGGTTGCAAAGAGAACCGCATTGAGATGAGCAACCAGTGCTGTTGCCCAGAGATGTTGACCAAGGAGCTCTTATCTCTTTTAACTGCTAAACACATAATATAATGAATTCTATTTTACTTTATAGTTCAGAGGTTAAGGTGGGATCAAAACTCCCTGGGAAGCTAAATTAAATCCTACTCTCATAACATTTCCTTCCTGTGCTGTGAAAGTTCTTCCAAGACCCACACTTTGGCTTTTAGACTACACTGTGGGGAACCTCAAGATTGAACACAAAGTGAGGACAAAGTAAAAAGGTATTATTTTGACAACATCACATCAGTCAGCTTTTCTGATGAAATTAAATGTAACCTGGCACGTTCTGTCTTGGTGAATATAGAACCTACCTGCAGCTTTTACAGTAAGTCTTCCACAGTCACAGACTGTGAGTTGCCTGCTGTCAGAATGTGCGTTTGCACACAGAATTTTCCCTTTGCTGTAAGCAGAAAGGCAGTTCTGAAAACACAGAAAAAAAAACCCAAGAAGGCTAAGAATGACAGCACCAAAGCACAGAACCACATGCTCTATGCAGACCTGCTGGGGAAGTCCTTGGCAGGTGCAGAACTGCTTTTCTTGATTTCTCTTCTCTGTCAGACATGGATGCCCTGCTGGGAGCAGATGAGGGTGCTACCTCTGGCATGGCCATGGTACAGCAACATGCCCGTTGTCTTACAGCTGCTTTGCGGTATCGTATAAAATAAAAACTCAATAAAAATTTGTCACAAAAATGTATCATTTTTATATATAAATATTCCTTAAGGTGAAGAAGTGTTTCTCCTCACACATAATGCCTCCAGGCCTACAGGAGGCTGCTCCATACCCCAATAAACGTCGCTGTCCGTGGTTTTCATGCTGGCTGGTGTTATTTCCCCTCCCATTTACATCCTGGTATTCATTATTCTAAATAATTCTTCTCCCTCCTCCCTGTCTGGGGCATTTTTTGTTTAAGGTGCGGCTGTTCCTTGTGGCAGCCACACAGATTTATGCCAGATTAGATGTGAATATATCCTCTTGAATTTCCTTCTCCAAGTCACCCTTTTCTTCTGGCCAGCTCCACCTCTTCCTTTGAGCTTCTCCTGATAAATCAGGGAATTTCAACAAGCTCAAACCATCTCTGACAGCAGAGGTATCTAGACAGGCTGAGCTGCCCTCAGCAGACCTGGGCTCCCTCTCTGCCAGCTGGTTTCTCTTCACCTCCTCCAGCCATGCTCTTCTTGCTTCATGCTTTGGTCCCATACTTAGGAGTGCCTCTCAGCTGCAAGCTCTTCCAGCCTCTCAGGGCTTCCTGAGCATTGTCCCCCTCACCCCTTTCACAGATCCCTTTCTTAAACTTATCACAAGACCAGGCTGCTCACGATGATGTTACATACACAGGGATTATAAAACACATCCAGCTTCTACACTGCTTTCAAGTGGCTCCTGGCAGAACCTTGCTGCTGGCATGAAGAGATGTTATGACACTTGGTGTTTAAATTACAGATTACCTAAAAGGATTTCAAAGCACAGGTTTGCAGACAATTCAAAACCCAATCTTCCCACTTGCTTTTGGTCTTCACTGATTTAGAATCATAGAATCACTCAGGTTGGAAAAGACCATGGATCATTGAATCCAACCATGACTCTTGCAGAAGAGAGAGTGCAGACAATTCAGTGGCTAGTGGCAAGTCTATGGGATTTACCCTGTATGTTCTAACTTCCATTTGGTCTCACAGAAGCATAGAATGGTTTGTCTTGGAAGGGACCTTTAAGCCCATTCACTTCCAACCCCTGCCATGGACTGGTTGGTCCCCACCAGCTCAGGCTGCCCAGGGCCCATCCAAACTGGCCTTGAGCACCTCCAGGGATGGGGCACCACAGTTCTCTGGGCAGCTGTGCCAGGGCCTCACCTCTGCTCTCAGTGAAAAATGGCTTTCTGAAATATGTCTAGAAATGGAAGGTAGCTTACTTTCCTGTCACTCTGATTGCACAACACAAATAAATAAATAAAGCCCTCAGCAGAGCCAGATCTGTTGACAAGACAGTTCTGTAGACTGACTGATGTTTCACTTGCTCATTTTTCATCAGGACAATGATCGTTATTCTGTCAGGCTTAATTTTAGCACCATCTGCATCCTGTTAGCTTTCATTCTCTGGGTTCCACTTCATTTCAACACGCCTTGCATTGTTCTGCAACCAGTCCTTGAGGATATTCAAATCTCCACAAAATGAACCTAAGCAAGTTTTGCCTGTGCCCATGGCTTTCCTCTGGTGGTGATACACCAACATCTTCCAGTCCTGCTCTCAGGATGCCAAAAGCTTTTGCAGAGCAGCTGACAACCATATATTTTCAAAAACCAGAATGCTCAGGAAGTATCCAGTGTCTTGAGAGGCTGTGGGTTGATGCCATTATAATAAGCTGTTCCTCACTATTTCATTATTATGCCCAGAGAGGCTGTGGATTCCCCATCCCTGGAGGTGTTCAAGACCAGGTAGGATGGGTCCCTGAGTAACCTGGTCTGGTACCAGATCTGGAGGTTGGTGGCCCTGCCCATGGCAGGGGAGTTGGAACTTGATGATCTCTGGGGTCCCTTCCAACCCAAGCCATTCTAGGATTCTGTGATTTTAGGATTACACAAGAACTAACACTCTGATTCCATGCTCTGAGATAAGTTCCCTTCCCCGCTTTCCCTTTGTGAAAAACTATGGAGTCTCTTTTCAGAGATACCGTCACGATTAAAAAAAGATCCCCCAAGCTGAAAAAAATACCTTTTTACCTGCAATGCAGATGTTCAGATCTGAGCTGCATAAGGGCACCCACAGCATTCACTATGCACGTTTTACATTGGAAAAGAATGAAAAAGCAGAAGAGGAAAAGATCATGGTATTACTACGTGCTTTTCTGCGCAGAGGACTTGCTTCAGTCTAGAGTCACAAACCACAGTCCTAAAGCTTTCAGGCTGGTAGAAGCCTTTCCTAGGACAACAGTGACTCTGTTAAGGGGATCAACTAACTGGAACTCCTCCTCCTCTTCCTTGTTTAGTGTCTCAGAAGGTTGCAGGCTCTGCTCTGCTACCTTTCATTCCCTTCCCCTACCAAATTTTTGATGAGGACGAAGGAACCTCAGGCTTTGAAAAGCAAACACTTCCAAGGCCCGTGTTCCTTCGTACTTAACAGAGCATCTCCCTTCCGTCCAGCACATCACAGGCTGCATCACAGCTGCTCAACATTAACAAACCTGCCCTCCATGAGCTTTCAGCAGCTTGCTCCAGCTTCTGCACATCCCTTTTTCCTCTGCCAGCACAACTGTTGAGTGAATAACCGGGGATGGATGGGTGGCATTGCTTCTTTCAGGTCCTGTGATGGGCTGGCACACTGGTGACCGGTACACTGTGTGGGGACCTTGACAATGTGAATGCATCTGCATCCCCTCACAATCTTTCCAGAACTTGCAGAGACAAACGTGACTGCAGATTTTCCTAATACAGCTACAACCCCAAGAACCTGCAACACCAGCTTATAGTTATAGAATGGCTTGGGTTGGAAGGGACCTCAGAGATCACACAGTTCCAACTCCCTGCAGTGGGCAGGGTTGCTAACCACTAAATGAGGCACCAACTCAGGCTGCACAGAGCCCCATCCAACCTGGCACTGAATACCTCCAAGGAAGGGGTACCACAGTTTCTCTTCTCTTTTCTGCCACTAAACAGAGCAAACCTGTGTTTTCAGACTGTCAGCTCAATGGCTTTTCAAAAGGAAGGAACAGCAGGTGTCAGATGCCACGTGGAGCAGGTGAGGCTGCTGATACCTGCACAGGGTGCTGAGTGCTGGTGTGGGAGAAGAACTCCAACCATCAGCCCCATACATGCACAGGTGAAAAAGCTGGTACACAGGTAAAAGGGGCACTGAGTTATGACAGCAGTATGCAGCAAACAGAATGTGCAGCTGTGCCAACACTGATAAACACATTCTGATGAGAGAAGCCCCGCTGGACCTCGTAGGAATAATTTGAGATGCTCTTGTACAAGATTTGCCTTGTAAGCAAGTTACTTACGCTTTAATGTTACCACGTTCAGCCTTGAAATATAAAATCAAGCACTAATGGGGCTAACAGAGATCTCAACACAGGGAAGAGGCTTATTGCATTCATGGGTCACTAATTTCTGCTGCTGAGGCTGCAGACAGACTGCATAATAATCTGCAGACCTCCCTCCCCCCATAAGCTTGCTGTATACAAGTCAAGCCATGCTGGTGCACCATGGGATATTTTAAGCTGAGATATCTCCAATTTCCCCCGCCCGATCAAGGGCGTTAATGTGATGGTTTGGATGAAAAGGTAATTGCTGCAGCAAACATTCCAAATTTCCAAAGAGTTGAGCTGGGAGGTTTAGGGAGATTTTGATTCACTGAAGAGGTGATCCAAAACTAACAAGACAAAGTTCCCAGCAGGACGCAGAGCAATGAGAAATGCACAATTACAAAGCTGCATAAATCTGGTGGAGTAATCGTACCAAAGAAAGGATTCATAGCGTGTGCTTCAGGAGACACAGAGCCAAAGGGGAGGTGACCTGGTCAGGGCAGCAACAGTCCCAAGCAGGAAAGCCACCAGGCTGAGCACTGTTCCAGTTTCTGCTGTGAAAAGGTTATCATAGAGAGGATTGCATCCGCAGACATCATTTAGGTCAGACATTAGGGGGAAAATACTGTCTACTCGTATGAGAGCTAAACACTGGAATGGTTTATGCAGAAATGCCTTATTGCATATTTAAAATAAAGTGTAATCAGCTAATGAACAGGATCATGATGAGGCTTCCTGTGGCAGCAGAGCAAAACTGAGCAGCTTGGAAATTCTCCCCAGTTCTAGCTCCAAGAGGGTAGATTTAGGTTAGATGTAAGGAAAAAGTCTTCTACCGTGAGGGTGGTGAGGCACTGAAACAGGCTGCCCAGAGATGTGGTGGATGCCCCATCCCTGGAGGCTTTGAAGGCAAGGCTGGATCAGGCCCTGAGCAACCTGATTGAGCTGTGGTGTCCCTGTTCACTGCAGGGGAGTTGGGCCAGACGGCCTTCAGAGGTCCCTTCCAACTCTAAGGATTCTATGATTCTGTGATTCTGTGTTGTGCACTTCCTATAACAACTGTGAGATACGTCAGGATGTAAGGTTTATGTGGGGATCATTTTGTTTTAAAAACCTTCTGATGCAAATAAAATTGGGTGAGAAGAATTGCCTTCACAGGCAATCAGTGCAATGTAGGGGAACTAATATATGAAGAGTTAGAAATTCAAACTTCTTCTCCTAATAATTCCTGAGCTCCCCAGATCTACAGGTCCCAGTGATTTGAGCAGGAGGGGTTGGCATAGTACCCCGAGCTAAGCTTCTTGCAGGCAAGCTCCTGATGTACATAACGCACTCCAGGAGAGAAGATATTTGCTGTAAGACAATAAGACACAACTACAAAATAAGCACGCACGAATGCTTCTCGTTCTAATCTCATCACTTTGCACGATATAATAGCTCTTTGCTTTTTTGGAACCAAACCTCTAGTTTGCTAAAAAAAAATAATGTTTGATTAAAACCAAACCTGACGCTAGGCTGAAATTCACTCGCAGGAGGAATTCCGTGCCGTAGGAAATTCAGTGTGCTAAGGGTGTGACAGTCTGCCCTTTACTGCAGAAGCCACAGGCTGCAATCCAGAGCATCTCCAAGCCCAAATTCAGCAGTAAAACTGCCAGACTGTGAGAACAGATGTTCTTACCGCACTGGTGAAATAATGTGGGTTGAAAACATGAGAAAATAGTGAGTTAGAGAAAGGGGAGTTCTCCAATAGCAATGAATGCAGAAGAAGGTGAGCACACAAAGACTCTTCTTCAGGATAACAGCGTAGCTGGGATGGAAAAGAAGCAAAAGTCCCAAATGCTGTTGGAATTTTTTGCAAGGTAAAGGCAAACTGATGGCAGAAATGATGACTCGGTGATCTCTTGAGGTCCCTTCCAACCTCTGTGATCCCGTGGTTCTGTGCTTCTCTGAATTAAAATGGCTGTGCATGGAACTGGGGGTCAGAAATTGGCTGCTATGTGTCTTGGTTGGCTATCTTATCTATACTGTGTTATTCACCACCTGTTTACACAGCCTTCACATCTTCAACACCTGACTCATGGTCCCCACTGTGACGCCGAGTCGTTCAATAGAACATGCTTCAGTTTCCCCACCTATCCCTCTACTTTCAGCTGAAACCACAGTTAAATCCCATGCTCATGAAAAGCTTTTAAAATAGTATTGCTCCATTCCTTTACTATGTATATTTCCATATCTCAAGCAAAAGTGTTTATCTGCCTACTGGTACATTTCAAGGACAAAAAAAAAAAAAAAAAAAACAACAACAAAAAAAGAGCTTGCAAAGAAAACTGAAACTTCCTGCTGAATTTTCAGGATAGACCTAAAGCATATTTCAGAATGCTAATGAGAGGCTTATCTAAACAATAATCGTTAGGAGCAATTATGCAGAGCAGGGCCCTCCAACACAGTGCACAGCGATTAATGTTGCATCAATTACTCAGGAACTGTGTGGAGCAGAGAGGCAGGCACTGATGCGGAGCAGCATCTCCTTTGAAAACGATTTTTGTGGGGTGGTTTGTGGGAAGTGCACTGAGAAAATAAAAATCAGCACAGTGTATCCCAAATGCAACGATTACTCAAAAGCCAGCACTGCAGAAGGAGCTCTGTGCTCCCATGACTGCAGCTGGGGAAGGGGTGCAACCATAAATTCAGAGAGACATTTGGAGCTGGGTTACAGACTGTGCAGTACTGTTGGAGAACAAAACCACTCTGTTCACTGTTTATAAGAAGAAGGCACAGCTATTCTCAACTCCCCAGCTCATCATCAAACATACACACGAAGCTGCCTGATAGCCCATCTTTTGATTAGGGATGAAGTTTTAGATGTTTCGGGCCACCCACATCAAGATGGGCTGTTGGCACAAAAGCAATATTCACACGAAAGAAGGGGCAAGAATGGTCTTTTCACTCACCGTGGCCTCCTGAAAGCCAACCCGTACTGCTGACACGCCAGGCCAACTGTTGGGGTGTAAACGATGGGCATGAACCTCTCAATGTCGGAGGTCAGCACTCGATAAAACAGCTTCTCATTCCTGTCTTGTAATGTCATAAGAACAATATACCTTGAAAATGAAATAAAAGAGATATGTATCAGCACTTACGGATGTTGGCAGTTTCATAGAGAGAAACAGTTGGCTCCCTCTGCATGTACTCAGTTCTGCAAAGCCCTGACCCTCCTAAGGGCTACAGCACGAACAGTGCTACATCATCCTATGATTCTGTGATCATGAACAGACACTTCAGGCAGAATTTCCCGGAGGGCCTGACCAGCTCTACTGACAGCTTACAGGGTTAAGAGAGCTGGAAATCAGACCTATGCATACCAGCAGAATTTTTCTGCATTAGAAAACATGCAATGGAAACAGAGACATAATCTTGTTCATCACAATCTGCTACGCAGTCTGTATGGCTGTATATACCCACAGGCAAATGTAAGCACACACATTTCAGATCACCATCTTTCTGAAAGTATTTCTGCAAAACCTCCCTCTGTTATCCCACTCCCTCAGTCACGAAACACAGGATGATAGCTAAATCCAGCATTCCAAAAAGAACTAACGCAAAAATATCAGTGCTATCAATGCACATCATTACTTCTGGTTTTGTTATTTTAGGTGTTGCTTTTGTTTTCTTTTCCTACCAGTTGGTTGGTTCTTTCTGCTCTTCCCTCCATTATTCTAGAGACTACCCTAATGAGCATGCAGATAGGTGCATAGAACATGAGAGCACTGGGGCACGAGCTGCCTTTTTGTTGGGCATTTGTACATAAAGGAGAGTGATCCACCAGGTTAATGCCAGAGCTCTCCAGCAATATGCTAGTAGAAGAAAAGCAATAGCAGTGCTATACTGGGACAGGAATGGAATGCAATTGACAGCAGACAGGCCAGAGTAAACATTAAACACTACTGATGGGTGCAAAAAGAGTGACTCTAAAGGAAACCCCAGTGCTTCGAAACAGGATCCTCAAGTCTTCCAAAGGACTTTAAAGAACCATGACTTAAAGGGGAAGGAAGGAGGAAATGAGATGTTTTTGACATACTTGTCTAGATCATTTGTTTTGTTCTCGTAGTTTTTCATGACACGGAGAACCTGAACATCTTGGCTCAAGAAGCAGGGAGGCAGGAGGCCATGAATTCCCAGCTGCAGCCTCTCTTTAAGTGTGAAAGCCATTCCCTGGGGAGAAAAGGGGAAGGCAGGATCAGTCAGCAAAATACACACTGGCAGATGCACCCCAATTAGAAAAGCAGAAGGGATCCGCAGAACATGTTCTCATACTGTCAAAATGTCCACTCCCAGACAGTGATTCCCCTTCATGATGGCAGACAGCACCATACAGGTGCAGGTGTGTCCCCCAGGAATGTTCACTCCCCAGAAACACCACAGCTACTGAACCACCAGGGCTGCAGTCTCCAGGGAGACCTCATTGTGTCTTCCTAGTGCTTAAAAGGAGCTTATAAACAGGAGGGAAATCAACTTTTTACATGGGCAGATAGTGACAGGACAAGGAGCAATGGCTTCAAAACAAAAGAGGAGGTTTAGGTTAGATGTTAGGAGGAAATTCTTTACTCTGAGGGCGGTGAGGCCCTGGCCAGAGAGCTGTGGGTGCCCCATCCCTGGAGGTGCTCAAGGCCAGGTTGGATGGGCCTTGGGCAGCCTGAGCTTGTGGGGGGCAACCAGCCCATGGCAGGGGGTTGGAGCATTCCATCATTCCATGATTAGCTCACACCTACTCGTTTCAATGACCTGGAAACTCCGCTACTGCAGTTTATCTTTTATAAATATCATGCTTCGATTTAGACACTGAATACTCTTACCATACTCATCTGCTTCACATAGTTTCTGTGTTTCCATCAGCCATGCATTTCCATGTTACAACATGTATTATGGCATATTAGGAGCATGGAAGACAGACTTGGTGTGTCTTTCTCAGTGCCAATCTCATTGTCCACAGGCTCCCTTTTTGAAGGAGCACGCAGGGTGCCATACATCCTATAAGAAAGCTCATCCTGCCCACAGCTGAAGATCAAACTCTAGATTGCACGGGAAATCCCTGCTTTTAAGGGACAATTTGACCTTTCTTAAGCATAAGCCTGAGTGTATCCCACTCCCACGTGTGTGTTCAGAGGAGCAGCAGCATCCTGCAGCAGGCTCAGTCCACTGAGCAGCAGTGGTAAATGCATTCTGCAGTCTGGGAAGAAGATTATAAAAGCTCTTAGTCTTTAATTAATAGGATTTCTGCTATTCTTATACCAAATTAGACAGCAGGACAGAAGGAAACATTTTCAGAAGTCTGAAGAGCTTTAATCCTAATGAAAACTTCACCCATAACTAACCAACCGAGTTGTATCTTGATGAAGAACTGGCAGTAAATTATTCAAAATCAGTAATTATTGGTACACTACTCAAGCAAACAGAGAAATGCTTGAAAAAATCGTAATGAGCAGCTTTATGAGTATATAGCTGTTAAACTGCTGTTTTCCTCAGGGCTCTGGTGTTAATCTACGGCAAATAGCTGTTATTAGTGCTGCACAAGAGGATATATCTGGATGAAGTTGTATCTGGCAGCCTTCCACCACCTCCTGTTGCTTGTTCCTGTCCCCGTGCCACCCCAACGCATGTGCCAGCACAAGCATTTGTGGGGTCACATGGTTAATGAGGGAGAGGAAGGAGCGGGATTAAAAATAACCAGGTCATTGAGCTGTGAGCAGCTCCCCGGGCTGACACACACGGTCAGTCGTGGGAATGGGCCGCTGTGAGAGCCCTGCACTTGTCCATGGCACGACTGCTGCCGAGAACGTGTGCCAGGCCATCAGCAGGGACACAGCAACCTGGCAGAGACTACACGGTGATGGAGGGAAGGGCCAGAACTGATTCTCCGATGTGCCAGATCCATGGCTTGCACGTAGTGTGACACTTCTGCTAAGTGGTGTGGTAGCACAAGTTAAGAAAAGTCTTTATGGATTTCATAGAATCATAGACTAGAATCATAGAATCATTAAGGTAGGAAAAGACCACTAAGATCACCCAGTCCAACCATCCACCGACCACCAGTACTTCCCACGTGCATCAATACTACATCTGCCCTTTCCTTAAACACCCCCAGGGACGGTGACTCCTCCACCCCCCTGGCAGCCTGTCCAGTGCCTCACCGCTCTTTATGAGAAGAATTTTTCCTAATATCCAACCCGAACCTCTCCTGGTGCAACTTGAGGCCATCCCCTCTCATCCTATCGCTGTTACCTGGGAGAAGAGGCCGATCTCACCTCACTATAGCCTCCTTTCAGGGAGCTGTAGAGAGTGATAAGGTCTCTCCTGAGCCTCCTCTTCTCCAGACCAAACAATCCCAGTTCCCTCATCCACTACGCATAAGATTTGTGCTCCAGACCCCTCACAGCTCCATTGTCATTCTCCAGACACACTCCAGGGCCTCAATGTCTTTTTTGTAGTGAGGGGCCCAAAACTGAACGCAGCATTTGAGGTGTGACCTCACCAGTGCCGACTACAGGGGGAAAGGACATTCAGCCTCTGGGACATCTAAGAAGAAATGCTCCCTATGCCACAAGCCTTTTCTTAATTTTTCTGCTCTGTGTCAGGCCAGAACCAAGCACTTCCCAAATCTTTGATGCAGGACCATGACAAAGAGGAATCATTCCCATTGGCCCAGCAGCAGTCAGCAGATGCGTGGAGGCAGCGCTCAGTATTTCCCTGCCAAACCCATGAGCAGCTCCACGAGCCCTGTGCTGGTAGATGGATGTTACATCAGGACGTGGCTGGTTTTGCTGCAATGTCTGACATTTCTGATGCAAATTTCCTTCCCGGACCTGACAATCCTTTCCCCCGAAGAGTTTCCCAGCAGAACTGGTATGTTCCCACAAGATAAAGCTTGAGTTTTTATGAGTCATCATTTTTTTTTTTTTTTTTAATTTAAAGAAAAACATTCTCATCAGAAAATTTGCATTCATTTCTATTCTCCAGACCAGAGTCTGCTGAAATGCCGGACCAAGATCAACACTGGACATCAGCTCTAAGGCACTGCTTGGCTTTGAGCTAACACTACTGTATCACAGCAGGGAAAACACAGCTACCATGAATGTCAAAGCTTATCTGCAATGAATAGGAAAAAAAAAAAAAAAGATAATCACAGTTTTAAACCATTTACTTCCTGCAACCTTTGAACCTGGAGGATAGATAAGGGGAGACAGAAATATTTGGCACTAATACTCCACTTGCTTGCCCAGAGTCACATCAGAGCAGACCCGGACGCAGCCTCATGCTGTGGTAGCAGTGAAGCTCAGCAAAGCTGTGCTGCTCACTCTTCCAAGGGAGAAAGGGATAGGGAAGGTAGAAACACAGCATCCTAAATATTTATCTCCCCAGCCACTTAAACTCATCTTGTAGCATTTTTTCATTATGTATAAAAAGGCTTTTCGGTTATTTTCCACCTATTAAGATAGTGAATATTTCATCAAATTTTCACACACATACTTAATACAAGAGGTTTTCTTCCCAGTTAATCCCAGCACATCCCTATTCAAAATAATGCTATGATGCCTTACAGAAGCAGCAGTCTTCATGCCTACCAATGCCCTTTGTAAAAATGTTGTGTATTTTTTACAAGTGGTTGGGCTGTCTGAACACCCCCTCCAAGGCTGTGCAGCCAGGAGCATCCAGCTCTCCTTATCCAGCGAGAGCTGCCATCAGTGTGCAGGTGCCATGAAGGTGGAGTGCCTGTATTTGGCCATGTGCCCTTCAGGCCTGCAGGGCTGTTTTCTCCTTCTTCAGGGCACTCTCCAGCATGCTGCTCCAGTTCCAGATCTGGGTGCCCTGACTCGTTGCCTTTCTCTAGAGACAGAAGGGCTGAGAAGTGTGCAGCAGCAAGCTCGGTCACCTCCTGAAGTGGTATTGGGAATGAAAATTAATAATTCATATCATTAAGTAGATTCAAAAGGGAGCACAGCGTTAGCACCCCTGGTCAGTCAGACATCTGACATCACCACCTCACTGCACTTCTGCACTCGCTGCATCCAAACGAGCAGTGCCAGTAGAAGGACTCTCATACTGGGGCAACTGCAGCTGTGTGCGATGAGGAAGCTGCTGCCTTCCCAACCACTGACAGCTCTGAAATGCTTTTACATGCAGAGTTGGTCCATCGCAGAACAGCTCCGTGGCCGGGAGCAGAGCTCTGCAGGTCCAGGAGCAGGACCCCTGGCTGAAGCCTTACATTCATGGGAACAGCACAGCGTGAAATGAATTTGGAAACACACTCTGCCTCAGATCAAAAGCTGGAATTCATGGAGCTCTCGCTATGTTTAAGATTAAAGCTTTTGGGGATGGATTTCTTTTCTTTTTCTTTTTTTTTTTAAGGCTGCCTGAAAGCCATATTGTACCACTCTTTTTCTGGTCTTGAAAGGTCTAATGATTAGAAGGTGAGCCACTGCCCTGCAGAGCTAAAGCCAGGTGCTACAGTTCATTTATAAATGTGTGGGGAATGAGTTGTCATGGAGAGGGCAGATGCTATGTCACTGACCAACAACAAAGGCCAAAATGTCTGCTGCCCACCAGGCTTCATGCTCTGTGGAGGCTGAGTAAAGGGGTTTTGTGCTGAAAAGGAACCTCAGATGCTTCTGGTTTCTTATCTCTGACAGCACCAAGCCCATAGGTGGCAGCAAGTCTGTTAAAGCCACTTATTTCAGAACCTGAAGGCCGAGCCAATTCTCAGACAACAATTAGCATTGTCACCACTTGCCCTCTCCAGCAGTGAAAGGAGCTGATTCACTCAGATGAACACAAGCAGGAGGGATGCAAGCTTGGCTTAGCTTTGTCATTTACTCATTGTAGATCGTACTTCCATCAGTGGGAACAAAGATACAAAATCATAGTTACTAGCACATCAGGAAACTGTAGTTGAGGTGGTGGGGGCTCAGGGAACTTAGAGATTCTGGAGGAGCATGGCAGAGCCAGGAGATCCTCCTGCTTCTTTTTTAGTCTTGTCCTGTGTAGTGCTTCCACTTTGGAAAAGCTGTATTGAAAATATTTACATAAAAAGGAAGGGAAGGAAGCATACTGGAAGGGTAAACCTTTATCTTCTCATTTTAAATGTCTTGTAGCTTCTTACTACCTTTAATTTGCACATGTGTGTGCACTTATGCTTGGAAAAGAACCAAACCCACAGTGTTTGGGGTACATGGAAGCCATCACCATGTCTTATCTGAAAGCTGGAAAGATTTCTCCCTGCACCTTCTCTGCAGTTATTGCTGAGCAAATCTTTTATTGACCATGATTTACAAAGTCTTCTTATAGTGCCATTCCTTCTTTATGGGTTCAAAGTCACAAGCTGAAAAATCCCATGCTCTTGGCCATCTCCTTTGTTACAAAGTGATATGATCATGGATTTCTAATCCTCTCATATCCTTGTTCCTTCCTCTCCCACAGAGCTGGAGAATGCTAAAAAAAAAACCCTCCAAGACAGAGATAGTTAAGCAACTGAATTCCATGTTTGTTTCAGCTCCTGGGGAACCACCTTCAGTGCGCTCCACTACCAATGGAAGCTGCCCCTACTATTAAAGAGGTTTCACCAGTAAATGTTTTGCTTCCTCTCAATGGATTAGAGCTGTATATTTTCATTCCCATTCTCATCTTTATCTCAACCTGCAACAGCGACTCTTGTAAGGGTGACCAGAACAAAATGGTTTGCCCAGAGACGTTATGGATGCTCCGTCCCTGGAGACACTCAAGGTCGGGCTGATGGGGTTCTGAGCACCTGATGGAGCTGTAGATGTCCCTGTTCATTGCAGGCCTTTAAGGACCCCTTCTGTTTCAAACTATCCTGTGATTGTATGATTCTGTAACAAAGTCCATGCATCAAACCCCTCACTGTACAGGAACATGATGGCTGCAATGGGCATGTGGCAGGCTCACAGGCAAAAAGCAGCAGAGCCATGGTGTTCCCACACGTTACTGGAGATTTATCTCAATGAGCAAATCTCATAAGCAGAATGTCTTCAGGGCTTTATTCATTAATTCGTAGGAGGAATGTCAGCACGAAGCCCCTCACCTTGTTTTCAGACAGCAGGGGTACAGCTCTAGCCTGAATTTAGCAGAGAACTCATTACTCTTCCCACAGTTTGCCAGCCTCCAGGGCACTAATTTTTCCTCCATAGAAAACAAAACAAAACAAAAAAATCCATATGCTAGAAATTATGCGTGTTTTGTCTGCAAACAAGAATCTGTTGGTCTGAGTGAAAGATTTTTCAAACTGAGCTAGACAGACTTCCCCAAAGAGCAGCTGGTTTGGCTGAGTGGTTTTGTGAAGGCTCTGTAACTTCACAGATAGTTAAAAATAGCTTTGTTTTCTTCTTATCAGGAAAGGTGGAGATAGACAATTAATACCAAGTAAGATAGGACATGATACAGCTGTTGTATTTTTTTTATAAGAAACTCAAATTTGGGGCTAAAATCAATGCCTTGTTTTCTTTCCACAAGAGAAAAATCAAGACCTCATAGACTTCTGTATGAGTTAATGGGAATAATTCTTTGCCTTAAGTGAGAAATAGATTAGGGTGACTTCTTTTTTTTTCTTTTATTACTAGCTTTGAACATGTCTTTACAAGTATGAAGTGCACTGATAAGGGAGAAGAGTAAAATCAGTGCATGGAGGATAGATAGGACCACCATGCTACAGAAGGACTTGATTTTAAAGGGTGATACACAGTACCTGCACACACAGAAGTAGCAGAGTATAAGTGTTCCTGTGTGGATGAGTGTAAAACCTGAAGTGCCCACTGACTGCCCCTTCCTTTATATCAAATGCTTGATTCAGAAGGGAGTACTGATGGAGCAAGTAGTTTTGATGTTAAGTTTTGTCCTACAGACAAGCACAGGGCAGATTCCTGAGGCAAAGCCCAAATTCTTGGCCTCCTATCAAAATAGCCCATGTGACTTTGGCTCCCAGATCCCACTGGATTGGCTTTCTCAACTCTCAAGAAAAGGAAAACATCCTGGTAACAACTACACGATTCCCAGCCACCCTGTGCAATTCCTCATCTGTTTCACACGTACCACTGTCACACCTTTTTAATGTCAGTCAGTGAGTGCAACAAGCTAGCCCAGGACAGCTTTGTGGCTTATGGGCTTCTCATTTCTGTCTCAGCTTTGGGGGATGCTGTTCTTTCACTGTCTGCAGAGAGTGAGCAGGGTAACATCAGTTTCTGTAAGAGCCCCACCAAGCACAAACTACAGTATTTCTGTCAGATTATGGCCGTTCCTATGATGCTGCAGACACACATTTCTCCCAGTTACGATGTTTTCCCCAGACAGGAAGAATTCTGCTTAAAAACACTTGCATTCCTAAGTCTATGAAAAACAGCCCTCATCCTCAACTTGGACAGGCAAATATGTCTGAGAACAAAGATCAAGGCAATTTGAAGGCTGAAATGTGATCCAAAACACTGAAAGAATACAGTTTTAAAAGCCAGTTTTACAATGTCTGGAAACTTCTCCCATCATGCATACACACAGCTGGTCATGTGAATTGTGGTTGCATATAATTTGGGTTCAGAGCCATAGCGAGCACCAACTTCCTTTTGAGGTTGCAGCAAATTACACACAATGAGACTGGCGTGCTTACTGCTCTCACGCAAACTGCTTTGTGCTGTGATTTTGGAGGATGGGAATCTCTCTTCAACTTACATATCCTTTGCTCTTACATCTCCAGGACGAGCACCTCCCAACCTTGAGGTTGCTCCAGAGGTGGGTTGGAGTGTGATTACCATTTGTGGATGATTTGCTGGTGGCTGTATTTGGTTGAACACCACTGGCACACAGCTGGCTGTTTCAGGAGGTCACTTGGGTGGAAGCTGAGCCTCAGTTAAGCCAACAGTAGTTTTGTTGCTGATTTTTATCAGAGTTTATTTCTCCACTGTACCATTCCCACATCCTCGTATGCTGCTCTGCTGAAGCTTTGTAGAAGGGGACAGTCAGCAGTGGCTTCTTGAGCAGTACCACATGCTCTCTGCTCATTCCCATCTAACCACAGCTTTGATAGCTGCTTAATGATATGTTATATACACCCGCCTCAGAGCACTATGGGCCAAAACGTTCAGATACCCCCTTAGATGAAAGATTCTTGAGAAAGACAATGTTTTCCTGTAAATTTAGGAATATGAGAGATGAGGAAGGGCCCTAAATAAGAAAACAGTCACCTCACTAAAACAAATACACTGGAAAAATCAACAGTAAGATCTTCTCCAATTATATAACCACTACTGGAAGATAACCAAGCACACAAGCAAACACAGTGCATCTCGCAGGAAATCTGTGTGAGCCTCCATTTCCCACTCGAGGCTCCAGGCCTCTTGTTTTCCCCTCATCACTTCTGCAGTCCATCTCACTGTGAGCTCTCTGCTGTACTCCAACACCGGCAGCTAGTGCAGAGAAATGGCCGCCGTCATGATGTGTGGGAAGCCCAAAGAATCATTAAGATTGGAAAAGACCACTAGGACCATCTAGTCCAACCATCAACCCACCACAAGGCCCAAGGCATGTGTGCCCAATGGCACTGCAATGCACCAGTGAAGAGGCAGACCTATAGCACCCTACTCTTGTATGGCCTATAATAAAGAGACATGGTAACACCACATTGGGCTTTTTTGGGGGCATGGTCTCTGTCTGTCTCTGATTAACGTGAGTCAGGAATCACAGCTGCTCCCTGTGAGGTTCACACTGGCTCTGTGATCAGAATCAGCCCCCACTCCTGGGACAAATTCCTGTGTATGGCTCCTCTCAGGAGGCAAGAGGAGGCCTTTGTGCTGCTGTAATAGGACAATAGGCAGTGGTTTCAAACTAAAAGTGGGAAGATTTAGATAAGATATAAAGAAACTTTTTTTATGATCATGGTAGTGAAGCACTAGAACAGGCTGGCCAAGGAGGTGGTGGATGCCCCATCCCTGGAGACACTCAAGGTCAGGCTGGATGGGGCGCTGAGCACCTAATGGAGCTGTAGGAGTCCCTGTTCGTCTAGTTGGACTAGATGGCCTTTAAGGGTCCCTTCCAACTGAAATGATTCTGTGATTCTATGACATGCAGCACAAATGCATGCCCTTTTCCAGCCCAGCCTCCATCCGGCCCTGCGATGATCTCCCCGCTGACCCCAGGGGCTGCTGTTTTGCCAAGCACATGTTTTGCTTTAGTGCTGAGATCAGTCATCCCACTGTCCAAATGGCTTTTGGCACCGCTAAGGAAAGTAGCTCGCCTACCGTGACTACCTCTGACCCGACCCCTCATCCTCCTCCTTCTCTGAATATTTTGCTTCTTTTTTTTTCTTCCTTTTTAATGCAGAGAGGAAAAGGGAAGATGCATAAAGTACTCATATACGTGTGAGCTGACCTTTCGGGTCTACAGCTCTCATCACCTCTGCGTGCACTCTGCCTGCTATCTCGGTCTGTTGTCAACCTAATGTGAGCTGTCTCTAAATAACATGCACTCGGCATTTCTGGCCCCGATTCTGGAGCATCTGGACTGCAATTTGTACAATAACACAAATAGAAAATGATACATCCTTTCTATCAAACTTCCCCCCCAGGACTTCTAAATATTCTTCCAATGATATAGCTCTTTTATTTCCTACTTTCTTTGCTCCTCAAAAGTTTAGCTCTATTCTTTCCATGTGGCGTGAGCAGAACTATGTCCAAATAGTCCAGGTGACAAAATACTGCTAATTTCATACATGTTCTAATTTTTTTTTTCACTTTCTTGAGATTGAGTCTAACTACTTCCAATTTCAAAGGTACTTGCCGCACTGGAAAGATATTTACAGTAGACTATAAATCAAATAAAGTTCCTGAGATTTTTCCAAAAAAGTTCAAAAATGAAAACTCCCATCTTCCTCTTCCAACTGTTTCTAATCAAGGGCAGTATGAAATAAGTTATCCAAGTCCAGAATGGGAAAAAAAAAGAAGTACAAATACTTAGAGATGAAACTTAAAGATTAAAACCCTTTTGATTTCATAAGCTGTTTGACAAACATGTCTATGGGACAGGAACTGCAGCAAGATGTAATAAAACATTTATGTCAGTTTGCAACATGCGTGACCACACGTTGGTCAAGACAGCTGAACTGTTGATTGTGACTAGGAAGCTGTACATCATCCTGCTGGCAAGCCTTCAAATGAGTTTACAGGAAAAAAAAAAAAAAGGTTCAGTTCTTGATTCCATTAAATGCTATAACTTCACATGCAAAAATATTGTTCTTGGCCTGGCTGCTGCCTGTCCACCTCAGCATAACTCATCCAGCCTCTCCTAGCTTGGATGAATGTTGGCTAAGGCCAGCGCAGCAGCTTCCTTCCTCCAGCAGAACCTCTCTTCATCGGTAATCGAAACAATAGGGGTAAATGATGCCCAGATGAAGCATGACTTCACCTGCTGTGTAGGCAATGGGGAAAAGACAATTGCTAGAGCATCAGTTTCAGCCGTGCACCTGACTTTGTTAGGAGATGCCATTTGATATATCAAAACTTCAGGTCTGCCTTTCAAAGTGGGGTTTCAGCTGCCTTGGTGACAGATCCTGGTACAGTGTGGGAGGCAGAGGCAAAGCCCACGAAAGTGTGGGAAGGCTACAGTGATTTTCACTTATGATCTGCTGTGAAAAACCTGTATGCAGTACAACACGATGGTCTCTGATTTTGTTTTCTCCAAACCAGCTGATGAGACTGGGCACATCTTTGGGAACAGATCCCTGAAGTTCAGGCTTCAGCCCAGGGTTTTGATTCTCCTCTGTCTGGGACCATGGTCATATAACAACAAGAGAGTAAAGGAAGTGTAAAGTGATTTGGAACGTGCTTAGTGTTTGAAGTAACTGAACTGAAGAGTTAGGTCCTGGACATGCACTGCTGAAAAGCTAGATATAAATTCTGAGGAAAACAAACCTCACACACCTTGCCCTCCAGACCCTTCTCCACCTTTATAGCCCTTCTTTGGATGCTCACTTACAGTAACATGTCCTCCTGATACTGCAGTACCCAAAAGTCATCAGGGCAGCAAGAGGAGCACCCAAGTTTAGGTCCCCTGTGGTTTTTAATTCCATTGTGTCTTACACTCAGTAATTGCACAAGGTCAAATCCTGCATGCTGAAAGGCTGTAATGCCAGCAGAAGCAGCACACTAACAGTGCCAAGTGAGTCCAGCCAACTGGGTAAGAAACAAGCTTGACAGACTTCCTAGTCCTTTTTGTCAAAACCAACATGACGAAAAAAGCAGCACGGGATGGGCAAGGAGCAAATGAGCACTCAATGGGTTTTGAACTGTGCATCTCTCACAATATCCAGCAGCAGCTGGGAGGGGACATCCCAGCTCCTTGGCATGGCCATGCGCTGCCCTGAAAGCAAGCACTACTCCTTGGCCTTAGAGAGCTTGCAGGGAAAGTCTTAAGCACCTGTACTTCCAAGTTCCATCTTGGAATAATAAGATTTTCATTATTAAAGGATTCCTACTGCTTTAGTGCAATAAAAATTGTTCATTCCATCCCAGTACGTCTTTCTCTTCTGCTCCTCTTTCACAAAAAAGTACTAAGAATTTAAGTGGCAGAGCTTCGTGCTGAAGTTGCTATTTCCAGGATGTATCATTGGGAACTTCCAAGAATGTCAGTGAACGTTCTGTATGGGCTGCAGCAGTCACACACTGTTATTGTATTTCCTCTGATGATTTCCCGGAGCAAAATTGTTGTGGTTTTTTTTTGGGGTTTTTTTTTTTCCTAGCTGTTATTAGATGTGTGCATGTCAGAACCTAAGGAAATGAACGTTACTAGTGCCAAATCTGTAGGATGACCCTCACTACCACTTTCCCACTTAATAAAGAAAACTTGCCACTAGAATGTGTTTATTTTCAGCTATTTGCAGCTTGGCTACTTTCATGAAGATGTTCTGTGCACTGATAACATCAGCAATAAGCACACAGGGATCCTCCAAGCACACACCCCATGGCGGTCACTACACAGCTGTTGCTCTAGGCTGTGTCAGCACCAATTTGAAGACAGCAAAATAACTCTGGTTAGCGCGGAGTGGAAGTCTGTTTCATTTGGGATAGTTGTGAGCCTTG
Source organism: Gallus gallus (assembly GCF_016699485.2). Classification (NCBI taxonomy): domain Eukaryota; kingdom Metazoa; phylum Chordata; class Aves; order Galliformes; family Phasianidae; genus Gallus; species Gallus gallus. Next base: position 188,818,270 of record NC_052532.1, on the reverse strand, counting down.
TGTTTAACCGCGTACACTTGTTTCTAGGCTGCTTCTGCTGCGATGCTCAATCTTAGGTCTTGCTTTTTACTTTAAAGAGATCAATGGATGGAGCCCTCAGTTACACACAATGAATTCTGATAGAGATATTGATCTCAGAACTGCTGCAGTGTCTGGCCCTCAGAGACAGTATCACATCCTAGGGCAAGCCACCTGTGAGCTGCATACAAGCTATCAGGGGCTTCTAGCTCTGGAATAAACTTTCAGAGATAGTCAAGTGGATCCAGGGTCTGACCACCTGGTAATAACCCAAAGCCTTTCCTTTTAACAAACCAACCCTTCGCAGTTCAAAATAACCCTTGAATCCTAGAGCTCTGGCAACTCGGCCCTTCCCAAACACAAAGCACAAAGAAGAACCTAACCACAAGGACCCCACACTCCTAGAAGAAAGGAGGGCAGGTCTCCACGGCTGAGCCCCAGGTGAGACTCAGTGGTGCACAGCCCAAGGGTGAGCAAGTAGGGCCTGCAGCCCAAAGGGCTGAGCCAATCCTTCTCCTGGAATAAATTTCAGACATGAAAACTTTAAAGCCAACTCTGAGATTCTCTGAAAAACACCTCTTCTGCCCAAGCCTTGCAGTTTTGCTGTGAGCTCAATGCAAGCCTTCATTCCACAGTGGGCTATGGTGGAAATTATGAAGCTGGCATTTCAGCCATGCAAAACCATGTCCTGCATGTATTGAAAGGGAAAGCAAAGTGGACTGAGCTTTCTTTGTTCCTTAGCCGGAGCGTTTGGTGTAGCACTCAGCCCAACCCATCTGTCCAGCCTAAGTCAATTTGGATTCCAGTGCGAAAACACCAGCTCCAGCAAATGAAATGGCAAAACTCCTGCTGATTTCAAAGCAGATGAGATATGATAAGCCTTTGAGATTTGTCTGCTAGACAAAAACATAAATGCAAATAACGACAATTATCACATTATTATTTAAAAATAAAACCTCCTAAATGTGAAAGTTGAAGTGATGGCAAGGCATAGCAAGGCTTAATTGTATTGCAGACTTGAGGTTTTAAAAATAAATATAACCTCTTTAACAATAAAAATGTTACATTATTAAGCTACTTATCTTGGAAGGAAAACAGGCTTTTTAATATACACAGGATTGACAAAGTCTGGTATAAGAGACCATATGTAATAGATGCCAACAGAGCACATTCTTTCAAACATAAATTCTTCCATTTCTACCAGTCTGAAGTGTCTCACCTTATTGTCTTTGGATGTGAGTTTCGCTAGCAGGTACAGTACTTTTTCTCTGCATGGGCTACCCATGCAAAGTTGGAAAACCAACTTATTTTCCTTTTCTAATCTCTAATCAAAAACAGCATTAAGGATCAAATCTACTCACTCAAAATGAAAATTAAATCATAATTTAATGAAAACAGAGCCATATTTTCCAGGGTCCCTTATAGATGCAGAAAGATATCTGTTGAGATTATCAAATAAGTATTAGTAGGGTGGTTCTCTAATACACATGGGGTTCGGATCCCAGAGATTTAATTTTGCAATGGCTAAATACATTCACAACTCTGATCAGAAAGGTAACAAGATTCTCTAGCGTGACCTACTCTAGGGAACCTGCTTTAGCTGGAGGTTGGACTTTCTGATCTCCAGAGGTTCTAAGTTCTAAGATCCTGTGATAAGCATACAGACTGCTAGACGAGGAGAAAAAACCTCTGGGAAAACAAAGAAAAAAATCCCAAATCAGGTTTGCTCCTTGTTATTATAGTCAGCTCATCTCACCCCAGTGAGCCACTCAGTCCAACTGGAAGCTGCAGTATGCTGTAACCAAGGAGCTGCATCCACTGTAGGGCTTTGGTTCATTCAGAGGGCTCGGTGGATTCTGTAGATGCACAGCCTGGTGGATAACCAAGTTCCTCACCCTAAAACTTTGAGAGCTCCTCTGCAGCATTGAGAAGGCCTCTAGCAGTCAATTTCTGCTATTTAACAATGACCAGAAAAAGGGAAAAAACTGAAATACATAACACAACTTCCACATGGAGTCCTGTGAATATATTTTTGCCATCAGCTACCTTTTTGGTTTAGAGGAAGAAGAAACACAGATATTGAGGTGCACAGTAGAGACACGTTATGGAGCGTGGGTTTTGTCAGCAGCTGTTTGGTTAGCTGGGGCTTTCTTGGAGGCTGGAGCAGGGCCAGGTAGTGCCTACTGATGGCACTGAATGAAGAGAACACAGTGGAGGTCAGTAACCAGAAGAGACCTTTCTGCTTCCACATTGCCAAGCTTTCTGATGAGGTGGCTGATGGAAACAGCTTCTTTTCAGCAGTTACAATGCAGTTCTTTCAGGCTTTGTCTCATCTCAGAATTACTGTCTGCACTGCACACAGGCTGGGGCTGAGTTCTATAACGAAGTCACCATAGAAATCACACGACGAGCATGCACTGCCCTCCTGGCTGCATCTCCTTGTCCTAAAATAAATTTGAGCTCAGTTATTGTGGTGTTTCTGATTTAATAATTGGCTCTTGGGAGGCACTCAAATGCTTCAGATAGAATCTTTCCTTAGATTCAAGTCCTGTCTCTGTTGTAGCCTATGGGAATTTTGCCATCAGACTTTCACGAGACAACAATTTGGCCATTAATCCATGAAAATTTGCTACTGTAGTACAGCACATTGCACTCCCATTTAGGACCCCATTTAGTTCAATTCGCTCTGGATCAGTGTGTTTTCACTTTAAAGAGAATTGCACAGACTGCAGAATAATTCAAACAACAAATTCTGCAATAGCAGACATTATCTGCATTAACTATATGGCTGCTGGATGGACACTGCCAAACCAATTGCAGAATACTCCCCTAACTGCAAACAGTTACTATGTCAATGAAAAAACTGAAGAAGTGTCTTCCCTCTCATTTCAATAACAAGAAGGACATTCTATGGAGCACAGCCTAGGACTATTAAGGCCTTTCATTTCCAAGAGAAAGAGCCAATTCTTTAGGTCATGGAACATGAAGAACCGAATTCTGTTCTAGATGTGAATTGAGGATCAGGGGAGCACGCCTTCCAAAATCGATAGGACAAAAGGGAATGGCCTCAAGTTGCGCCAGGGGAGGTTCAGGTTGGGTATTAGGAAACATTTCTTCTCAAGAAAGAGTGGTGAGGCATTGGCACAGGCTGCCCAGGGAGGGGGTGGAGTCACTGTCCCTGGAGGTGTTCAAGAACCACGGAGATGTGGCACTGAGGGATGTGGTCAGTGGGAATGGTGGGTGTGGGTCTATGGTTAGACTGGATGACCGTAAAGGTCTTTTCCAACCTTCATGATTCTATGATTCTAAATTACCACTTCACGTTGTGGCTGACATTTATAATGTTATCGTAAAACACCACATTTTTTGGGTGATATTTATTGATGTGTAGGCTGCTGAAGATTTTCCAGCAAGGGGCAAATGTTTTTTTTTGAAAACACCAAGCACATCATTTGCTGTTTAGCATAAAGGCACTTGGGCTCCCTGGGTTCACAGATTGAATACCACTGGTGCAGACAATGCAGCAACATTTCAGAGGTGATCAAAGTCAGGGTAACTCCCATTCATTTTGTCTGTTAGCTGACTTTTCCTACCATGGAAATTCACAGTTAATTCGAAGTTGCACTTCTGGACTTGATACCTACAACATTTTGCTGCACCTGGAGCAACAGTTTTATGAATACAATGGCAGATTATCCTATGTGAAAGGAGGGTTAAATAAGATGATACACAGGTTTCTATGTCTCTGATCAATAAAACATAAAGTTTCTCTTCTCTTGCCTCTCGTTGAGCCTGTTTAAGTGAGCTGGCACACTCTGGAAATGCCCAACAAGGACTCTATTATGTACTCGCACTAGGTACAGCAGGTTTCACTGGACTGTAACTGATTTGTTTCAGATGAAGGAATACTGTTAACCACCACTGCAAATATAATTGCTTGGTTGATTTCCACATTCTTGTCATTGTTGGCCTGGCTACTGCAAGAACAAGCTGGTGAGGAATTCCCTTACACTCGATAAAAAAAGAAGAGTCGTCGTCTTTGGATCAACCCAGTTCATCCAGGCATGCCTGCACCTGAGGGACAAATGACAATGAGAATACTCCCTTTCATACTGCTCCTTTATATCAAAATCTACTCCAAGAGGAGAAAATTGCCATAAAGGGGAAACAGCCAGCAGAAAGGGAACTTCACAGATGGGCAGAATGCTGAGCAAGTGCTCAACTTCGGATTCATTTCGTCATGTGTGGTAGGGGGCTTGAAAGGTGTGGGGAGACTTCCGTAGAGTAACCCCCACATTCCATCTAAGAACAGAGCTGTGTGCTCCCACCACAACAAAAGAAAAGCCACAGTTAATTCATCACACCTGAACTTGACAGTGGTGGACACGGTTCCCCCTCTGCCATTGACTGACAGAAGAATATTTTCAGTTTGCACTCTGGTAGCACTTGTGAGACACTGTAAAATCATAGCATCATTAAGGTTGGATATGAACTCTCAGACCATCTAGTCCAACCATCAGCCCATCCCCACCATGCCCACTAACCATGTCCCTCAGTGCCACATCTCCATGGTTCTTGAACACCTCCAGGGTTGGCAACTCCACCCTGGGCAGCCTGTGCCAATGCATTACCACTCATGCATATATCTCCTGTATATACATATGGAATACATATATTCTGGTTTAAAGCTTGTTGAGCTCTACAGAATAGGAATATTATGGCAAAAAAAAATTTACAAATGCTTAATTGGAAAAGTCTGATAGGAACTGGGTATCAACATACCCTTAGCACATCTCTACTACTGTCTTAAATTACATTTCTAATTCTTATTCTTTGTTGGTTGTTTTGTTTTGATTTTATGTCTTGAATGAGGAGATAGATAGCTTTTTCCATTGTTTTTATCACTGCAAGTCTGAGACTTCTTCACGGTCATTTCTTTTCTTGCACGTGGAAAACTCTTCTCCTCTGACTTCATTCTTTTCCAGACACCAGCAATGAAGGCCTCCTGACCTCACAAAGGCTTTTTGCATTTGACACACTATGTCAAGCATACACATAATTCTTTAGAGAATGAGTCCTGCGCTTCCTTTCTTGCCTTTTAACCCACCTCCCTCCCTTTGTCATTTATTATCTAAATCTGGGGAGTACTATGCTATTCATTTCTCAGTAGAACTCTCCTTTGAAAATATGGAAGAAACACTATGGTTTATAGCATTTTTAATATTTTGCTTGTTTTAAGTAATTAATCAACATAAACTCTCCTTAGGAAAGACATCAATGGTGAGACATCCTTTATAGAAACAGCTTGGCAGCATTTAATACTGAAGACCTTACAGGTACTGCTTAACAGCAACATGAACTAATGAGCTTGAAGCAATCCAGGTACTTGAAGATTGTCAGCTGTGGACAAAATAGAAAAATAGGAGCATATTCTTTTTTGATAACCATGTTTTGTTCTGGATTTTGAGCAAGCCATCAAAAATAATTATATTAGAGTAGATCCTGTCACGCATCACAGCCCTGTAAAAGAAGGAAATCAAAACAAACCAACCAACAACAGGCTCTGTCCCAAGGAGATGAGTGATAACAAGAGGCAGGGGACACAAGAGAGCAATACTGATGAGCACAGTGAGTTTCATCCTCACCACAAGCTTGTGGTATTCTCAGCACACCAGCAGCCAAGCTGGTAAGTCAGCTCCAAAATATTTGTTATGTTAAAATAATACTTCTGTGCAAGTAGTTTTCCTCAAGGATGACATTCATCTCAGAGCTAAAACACAGAGGATCTTTAGCTGAATTCTTATTGTGAGTGACTCAGTGAAAACACCCTCACTCCAGGACACTGATTTATTGCCTGTGGCTCCATTGAAACGTCTGCAGAGAAAATCAAGCTGCTCCCAGTGGGCTGCATAACTCCCACCTGAGCATGTGGTGCAAATTAGAGAAGCTCACAGCGCCAGCGTTAGCAATAAGTGGGCCTGTTGGGGAACAATGTAGGAATATCAACACACAGCGTAACAGACAGCCAAGGAATGCTTCCTCAGAGGAACTAGGCATCTATCAAACAGATCTGTAGAACAGAGGGGAAAAGACAGCATGTTGTTCTTTGTAAAAGCAAGAAGCACCATGTAAGAAATGCTCCAAACTTTTGCCTTGCTTCACGTAATTGAGATGCAGTACCAACAACAGGATGTGTGTAATCAGCATAAATTACTTGATCATTAGCTACCTAATATGCAACAGTAGCCCTCAGAATTAATTGGCTGAAACCCAGCAGGGCAGAATAGAAGGAGAGCTGACAATAACACAATAAGATTTTTCCTTTTCATGCTGTTTATCTAAGGGGAAGGCATAATGGTGTGATGCTAACAATGATATGGTGCCAACGATTCTCCAGCGAAGACTCTTGAAATTAGAATGACATAATTGGTATAAACAGGGGTAAGCCCTAAGTAGGAAGCTGGGGATCTAGGAAGAGCTTGTGTTTCTTTGCTGGAGGCATCATCGCATGTCTAGAAAGCAATTTCATGGCATTTACCTGTAACAGGCACATTTCTGCTCAACATTTGTTATACATACATATGTTGGCTGACCCGACTTAGCTAGTTACAGCAGTACATATGTTACACATCTATCTATTTGTACTAGCATGCAATAGAAATAAAGACATTGAAAACAAGTGTTAAGAGACAGGTAATGTCCATTTGTATGCTCAGAAATGAGATCTTTGAATCTTAGGGATATTATTTTTAATCTCATTCATTTCTAAAGTAAAAAAAAAATAATCAGCAATATGTCATTTGTTACGGGGTGATCCTTCTTAGATCCCAAAGAAGCTCGGACTCCTGCTGTCTGGTCTAATTTGTATAAAGCTTTACACTGGTGATGGGTTGATGGTTGGACGAGATAATCTTAGTGGTCTTTTCCAACCTTAATGATTCTATTTAAAAAGGCATTTGTTGTAAGAGGGAGATACCTTCCCCATATTCTCTGGTCTGGTGGCTGGGGCTCAGTCTAGATTAATGTCTCTCACCCCATCACACCAGGATTGCCTCATCAGTATTAATCCTGGCCAGGAGATGTTTTGGAATGGCAGTGGACTAAAGGGTAAGGCAGCTTATAGCAGTACTCCATCTCCAGAGAAGTTGTACTTTGGTCTTATTATACTCATTCACAAAATTTGTGAATACACTGTGATCCTACAAATCTGACATGTAGTAAATAAGTTCAATACGATCTAAATTCCCCCAATGGCTCACTTTCCATAGATGTTACTGTGAACACAAAGATACTTCACCTTCCAACACTGCTGCCATGCAAAGTTCACAAGCTGAATTTTGTGGTCTTTGGCTGAAGCCTGCAAAATGAGTTTTCCATTTTACAGCACCAAAGGGAAGTTTTTTCCATACTGCAGAGGAACTGCAGCCAGATATGGATGTTTAGTTCTGCCTTGCAGGAAGGACTGAGAAGCACGCACAGAGCACGCTTCTGCCAGCACAGGTCATTAGGAAGGTCAGAGGCTAAAGGTTTACAGCACTTTCCCTAAAATGAGAGAGGAATCAACTCATAGTTTCCATACTGGACAAAAGGTTAAAGAAAGCCTCCCAGAAGGCAGGGCTCAGAGGTACATGGACGGAGCCTACCAAATAAATAATCTGCAAATTTCCTTCTTTTCTTGAATTCCAAGAGCACCTGAGGAGTGTCAGCTGGTAAGGAGAGGGTTGTCCTGGAGGTGATATCAATAGAGCAAATGCATGCTCCAAATAGCTTATAAAGCATAAAAAGTGATGACTGGTGCTGGCATGCAGGAAAGCACAAGTATGTATCTGCAAGAGAAGCAATGAGTTTGATGTATCAATAGGCTAGAAGGTAGTTTTTGAAGTCATTAGTATAGCAGCTTTGGTAGTACTGAAAGGAAGTTTTTCCAAATGTAGGGATAACAAGAGGAGAAAACAGAAAATATAAGAAGGGAATGACTGAGGCTCACGTTGCAGGCAGCTTTGAGCTGCGAGTCAACCCCTTGAGAGTAAATAAAAAGAGCCAAGCATGATGATCAGCTATGAATTACAGAAAAGACTGCTTTGATTCACTACAGAAAAGTGGAGAAAGAATAGCAGCACTCAGAAAGGCATGAAACAAAGCTGAAATGCTTTGGGTTAATTCAAATACAGAATGATAAAAAGCCTGGATGAAATGATAGCTGTGTGAAAATTGTAGCATAAGAATAGTAAAACCATAGAATCACCAACACTGGAAAAGATCTCATCCAGTCCAACTGTCCATCTACCACCAATATTTCCCCACTAAACCATGTTCCTTAATAAAACATGTAAAAAAGAAAGACTACACCGTAGAGATGTTATAAAAAAACAGCTGATGATGTGCAGACATATGGAGTGCCACCTGTAGAAAGATCCAAGGCACAGGTCAAGCATCAGGAAGGAGGAACAAATAACAGAAGATCTTCTACCAAGAAGTCAACCAGTGAAAATGCAGTAAGAGAAATAAGAATAGAGGCAAAGGATGTCAGGACTTCTAGAAGAAAAATGTTATGGGCTTTGTTTAAGGTGGTTGGCAATGAGATAAAGTGCATAAAATGCTGACTTTAAACTCTCCCTAAGGAGAGTTCATCATAAATATTGCTCCTAGCATTAGTACACAGCAAGTATCACAGTTATTCAGAGCATGGGATAGCTCTGAACAGAGGATAAACGATACATTTGAACTTCTATTAAACATGGAGAAACTCCCACACTGCCAGAATCTGGTCAGCCGTCTTTCAATTCCTCGTGTCACAGCCATGCTGTGTGCAAAAAGCCTGTGACGTGAAGGATTTATGACTTTCCTTAGAACACAGCTCAGCTGCAAGTTGGAGATAAGGAGAAACGCGGAGGGAGAACTACAGAAACGGTGCCATGAAGCCAATGGAATAGAGACATGCCCGGAGTGCCAGACTTGTCCCACAGAACCATGATTGGTTCAACTCACAGGTTGAATGTTTTAATGCCAAAAGCTTCTATCAGCCTTGAAACAGAGTCTTGCTTAGTCTCTTTTTCTCTGTTTTTCTACTCTTTAATGGTAAATTCTTTGCCTTCACAAGCCCTGCTGAGGAATACACCCTGTCTGAAAGCTACACTTCTCTGCACTGGCCTCCAGATGAGGTGACGCTGCTCTTGGTATCAGTGCCAGGATGCTTCGGTAGGGACTGGAGCAAGGGCATCAGCTGGGCTGGCCGTCCAATGCAGCTCATGTCACAGCAGAGGACAGCCATCAAGAGGAGATTCTCTGCAGTTTGAGTCTTTCTCCCTTTTTCTCTTTGGATTCCTTCAGAATCCTGCACAGCTCATCAGTGCAATTCTTAGATCCATAGCCAAAGCAATTTGAAAGCTCATAACATGCAAGTTATTGAACACTTCTCCCAATAGCAAACATTATTCTTTACAGCCCCCTTGATTAACGTTGGCCCTTCCCAATTGACAACCTATAGAACTGCATATTTGAAAAGGGGATTCATTCTGAATTAAAAAGGCATGCCTTAACTGTAGCCAGATGTCAACTGAACTCTGCAAAAAGCTTCTTCCACCAGTGCCACTTGGTTTACTCTTACATCTGTTGCATAGCTCAGGAATTAGTAGAATGTAAAATGTTTTCTGAATTCCCTCCACTCTCATTCAGTGTTAATATATTCAACATGCTTTTTAAAACCACATGCAGGCACACACATGCACACTTTCCCCCATTTCTTTTAATTTATTTGCATAACTTAACTCCCAAAGCTAACCTGGAAAATTCACAGAAATCAGAGAAAAGTTCCATCCATCCATATAAAAGTTCAGCCTATTTCTTGTTCTAGGGAGGATCGTTTCCATAGGGTGAAATCTGACTTTACTGAAATTAGGGGCAAAACTTGGAGGGGCTTCATTAAAAGCAACCGTGACTCAAAATTATCCCCATGACTCTTTCCCCATCCCTTTTATTCATGGTTAAGGCACACTATCCATTTTATATGAACATGTTTGAACTAGTACTCAGGAGTTTAAGGCTCCTTGGACTGTGCTCAGGCCTACACACACCATGATGGCATCACGTTGGAATTATTAGCATCACTTTCTTTTTCCCTGGACATTTATTTTTTGTCTGAGACTGAAATATCCAATTTGTCTTCTCTCTTTCAGTGCCAGGAAGCAAACACAGGTGTCATATCTGCCAAAATAAAGCCCAAAACATCTTGGTCTTTTGTTTTTGAAAATGAACGAGAGAAAAACGACATTGTGCAACTACCATCTTACTCCCCGCTGTGCAAAGCCCAAATTGCTTCAGATTCTGCATAAACAGCAAGTTTCTTTTTTTAATTGCTAAAGTAAACTGTGACCTGATTCCAATTTTCTCCATGGTTAAATATGTTGCTGTTTGTTGCATGGGAGGACAGAGAAAGCAAGTGCTCAGAGCTGCTTATACAGCCTGGTCTTAACAGGAAGGGCTATGGCAATCACTGAACAGGAATTTGCTCCTCTGGGTACTGCATTTCCATCATTCTGATCTCAGCGAGTGCTCGTAGTGTGAGCATAAATCCACAGATAGCAGCAGCCCCCACAAATCCTATACTTCCAACTGAAGCTGCTACTTTAAGAAAAGTGAATTCCCATTTGCAGCCACCTCAGCTGAATGCTTTAAGAAGCAAATCCAGCTTTCAGAGCCCACATCATGTCACTGTACAGTGGGACAGGGTAGGAAACACAACTGGAGGGAGATCTATGGACAATTTTGCAAGCATGAGACAATTATATTTTGCCTAATTCTGCCTGCCTGTACTAGTTCTTCTCCAGTGGTGAGGAGATGGATTTATGATCTACCCAAAGGGATCACATTCCCCATCATGTTGCTTTGGAAGAGGTTTCATTTCCTTCCAACTCACTTAAGCCTCCACTCAAGCTATCCGTGTTCATTGCAGGAGATGGACTAGATGACCTTTAAAGGTCCCTTCCAACTCATACAATTCTATGATTCTATGAAAATACCCCACAGCTGCCCTTGGGGTCTAACGTCCACTCAGATACAAAATTACTGTCCTTCACTCCCGTAATCAGAAGAGGGAAGGGGGCATGAAAGGGTCATCTTCTTCAATTCCCTACCATGAGATGAGCTACACTGTCTCTCTGGACAGACCTTTGCTTTACTTCTAACATTCTCCTACATTACAAATTCCATACTGGCCATTTGGTTCATTCTGGAATGACTTTCCCTTCATCCAACACAGCAATGAAGCTCACTACTTCCACTCCCTACTTCCTGCTCCCACAGCTACCAAATACAATGTTATTACATTTTATTTTTAGGAAGACCAATGTCATGTCATCCTTACTCCTTCACTGAATGACCACATCTTTCTACTAACATAGCACCCCACATAAAATCATAGAATGGCTTCAGTTGGAGGAGACCTTAAAGATCATTCAGCTCCAACCCCCTGCCATGGGCTGGTTGCCCCCCACCAGCTCAGGCTGCCCAGGGCCCATCCAACCTGGCCTTGAGCACCTCTAGGGATGGGGCACCACAGCTCTCTGGGCAGCAGTGCCAGGGCCTCACTGCCCTCTCAGTAAAAAATTTCTTCCTAACATCTAACCTAAATCTCCCCTCTTTTAGTTAAAAGTCATTCAGTTCCCATATGGGCACTGACCCCCAACTCAACCACACAGGACAAAGACAGGAGGTTTACTAAACATGTCTTGCAAATGACACTGCAGTCTATACATCCCAGTATGAGGACTGCTTTTTTTCACAATAGCATGACATTGTTGCCTGTGTTTGGTTTGAGATCCATCACAACCTCTCCAGATCCATTCCTCTCTAACTGTGTTTCTCCCCTCATCCTGTGCTCACACCGTTAATTATTACAAAATCAACTTCGCACATATGCTTTTTCACATAATTTCCCCAGATTAAGCAAATTATCTTGAATTCTAGTTCTGCCCCTCTGGTGCATTCACAAGCCCTCCAAAACTCATTGCCAGCAACAAGTATAATGAGCAAATGCAACACTCTTTTGCTTAACTTTCAAAATCTCTGCTAACTCAGAGCATAAAACATTAAGTAAGCATTTAAAAGGACCTCTCTAAATACCACTGCTAGCATCTGCATTTCTAACAACCAGTTTAGGGCAGTGATTTCTCAGCTTCTGTCTTCTAGCCTGGCAAAGCGCATGGGAGTGCAATGGATGATTCTTTCAGTTTCAGTAGCTAGAGGGAGCCTACAGACAGGAGGGGAGTCAACTCTTTACAAGGGTAGGTAACGGCAGGACAAGCGGAAATGGTTTTATTTGGAGGAGGGATATCCAGCAGGAGTTGCATGTCAGGGGAAGTTCTTTACTATGAGAGTGGTGAGGTGCTGGAACAGGCTGCCCAGAGAGGTTATGGATGCCCTGTCCTGGAGGTGTTCAAGGCCAAGTTGGATGGGGCCCTGGGCAGCCTGGTCTGGTATTAAATGTGGAGTTGGTGGCCCTGCCTGTGGCAGGGGGTTTGGAGATTCATGATCCTTGAGGTCCCTTCCAACCCAGGCCATTCTGTGATTCTGTGATTCAGTAAACTTGGGAAAGAGAATCACTGCCTTTAGTGCCAACAGTATTTGTTTTAGCTCAAGCAGCAGCATCTGCCTGTATCTGATCAATGCAGATTACTTAACTCTCCCCAGCCTGTGGAGACCTGGGGAGTGAATAATGTCAATGGGGAGGCAGCACGTGAATGAAATCATTTTACTCTATCACTGCTACGTATTACACCCAAAATCTGCAAAGCACAAGCTGTTCAGGTCAGCAACAAGTAAGTATTGCAGCTGCCACTATCGGAAATGTTGGCTACACTTCACATGTTGGGAACGCTGAAACTTAACTGCATGTTTCAAATAGAACAGGCTGCCCAGAGAGCTGTGGTGCCCCATCCCTGGAGGTGCTCAAGGCCAGGTTGGATGGGGCCCTGGGCAGCCTGAGCTGGTGGGGGCAATCAGCTCATGGCAGGAGGTTGGAACTGGAGATCTTTAAGGTCTTTTCCAACCTAAACCATTCTATGCTTCTATGATTCTATGATATAGCAGCAGGCCCCCATGAGAAGGAGAGTTAGCTCAAGGGCTGTTACCTCTATGCTGCGCTTCTTGGGAGGAATAAGAACTGGAAAAGGCAAAATGGAAAAAGTAGCTTGCTTTACAAAAAAAAAAAAAAAGTATAAAAAATGGGTGGAAAAATGTCTCTAAAATCATGAAACAAAACAAACATGAGTTAAGGAAAGGCAGTTAGTGTACATCTTTGTCTGGTATACCTTCTCTGCCTCCTTGACCCTCCATTCTTTTAAGCTTAGGCTTACCTGTTAGCACAGACTCATAGAATCGTTTCAGTTAGAAGAGCCCCTTAAAGGCCACCTGGTCCAACCCACCTACAGTGAACAGAGACACCTACAGCTCCATCAGGTGTTCAGAGCCCCATCCAGCCTGACCTTGAATGTCTCCAGGGACAGAGCATCCACCACATCTCTGGGCAACCTGTGCCAGTGCTTCACTACTCTTATTGTAAAAAACTTTTTCCTTATATCCAACCTAAATCTCTCCTCTTTTAGTTGGAAACCATTTGCCCTTGTCCTATCACAACAGACCCCACTAAAGTCTCTGACCCATTCTTTCTTACAGCTCCCTCAGGTACCAAAAGGGCAAATGTTGTATATATGTTGAATGTTGAATATGTTGTAGGACTTTTTGCTCGTTGCAAAGTCCCATCACAGCTACTGATAGTCCATGCCTTTGACAGCTCCCTTGCAAATCAGTTCCTCCTTTGGAAGCAGAACATAAAGATCTGTAATTTTTACTGCCATGCGGCAATGCTCTGAACCTTTCTGTACCCAAATCTCACTTGAGGAAATGGGTGATGTCCCACAGTTCAGTGCTTTGTTCCATCTCCTTCTCCACGTCAGGGCTGTCACTGCTGCCTTTAGCACAGCTCAGACACATCAGCGCTGGCATCAGCTCTGTCCCACAACAGCAAAGCTTTGTGCTATGCTGTGATTCAAGCAGAGGGTATTATATATCTTCCTGGAATCATGCTTTACTATCCTGCCACTTTCCAAACCCAACTCAGGGAACTCTAATTCTTTCATTCTTGTATTAAACATTATCTTAACCACGTTTGGAGTTTCATGGGTTTTATAAACAACATGGTGTTTTGCAGCTACATTTCTGACACTGTCACAGAGAGAAAAGGCACCAACAATACGTTTGGAAACCTTGCTTTATGATGATGGGGAGCAAAATGATTTCTACATCAGCGAAGCAAGAGATACAGGCTAGAACATCTTAATACTTCAGATTTCTGTATGCAGTAGCACAGGAGAGAATTTGCAAACACATCAGGTGCCCTCCCAAACAAAATACAGAGATGGGTCAGGGCAGGTCAAATAGCTAAACCTCCCTTTTCAGGCCAAATCTGAATTCAGATCAATGATGTCCAATTCTGTAATTTACAGCTTAGTAGCATTTCCCTCTGGAATGTCAGAACAGCAAGTCAATACGTAGTCCAGTGCTTTCACATTTCCCTAATGGAGCTATTCACATGTCGAACAAAGTCTGAAAGGAGGCAGGGTAGGGGGGGAAATACAGGAATCTCACTGAACATTCAGTATTTAAAATGCAGGTCAGAGAACAGAATTGAGTTTAATTAGAGAAATAAAATAGGATCCTGCATGTTAATGCGCTTGCTTACTGCTTGGGTTCATTTCAAAGTGTTCTCATTTGATTGTCCTTGGAGACATTTGTGTTTGTATCTAACAAAGGAGATAAAAAATGACAGGAAATATTTGTTCTGGGTGTATCTGTGTAAGTCTGCTTGCAGCAACGATGTTATTGCAGCCCTCCGTTACAGCACTGAGTAACAGGAATGGTTGGACACCCAGCGCTGACCGAACCTGGGAAAGCCCTTACCAACCTCTGTTCATAGCAAAATTGACTTCCCAGGGCACTGGATTTCAGCTTTTACAATGCTGGAAAACAGTGGCAAAGATTTTGTCAAGCCCTCTGGAGCTTTTCACTGTCTGCTTTTCAAAAATTGCCATACGACATAAACCATACATTTTTATAGCTTGATTTAATACATTTCCTGTAATAAAAAGATAAGGATGTGTTATGCTTATGTTTCCTTCAATCTCTAACTTGTCTGAAAAAAGAGAGAAAAACGACAACAAAACATGGGGTGGAAATCAGAGCTGAATTAAACACCATTAAATGTACTCAGTAAATAGTTTAGGCTATTTCAAGCCCGGATGGATTAGAGGGGAAGATACCATGGCTTGATTCCTAGTATCTACACAACAGACTGCTCTCCTTCCTTGATCACAGAGACATTATAAAATACACCTGTATGATCCATGTAAAATAAATGAAATAATGACTCGAGGCACACAGTATCTAAGTTTGCAGCTGACCCAAAATAACCCAACAGAAAAGTGTTTTCGGTCTATACCTGTTTTCCTTTATGCCTGTTGCACTTCAAAAGTTTCAATGATAAAGTAGTGCACTGCTTCTCTGTGCAAAGATCTCCTTACCAAGACCTCTCTTGGTTGTCTTCTGCCCTGCTGGCTAAAAGATCAAGGATATAGGATTTGACCAAAGCACAGCTCCCCCTGCCATCATCTTCTCCTCATTTTCTTCTGTGAAGCAAATAGAATAGAAGCAGCCACCTTGGACACCACAAGGAATATCCCAAGCAGATTTGCCTAGCTTCTTCCCAGGATGGAGTCAGAGCTGAGATATCTCTCCAGGCACTCTCTACAGCACCGACTGCTCTTCAGTGAATCACACAATCGTTAAGGTTGGAAGAGACCACTACAATCATCCAGTCCAACCCCAACCCACCCCCACCGTGCCCACTAACCACATCCCTCAGTGCCACACCTCCACAGTTCTTGAACACCTCCAGTGATGGTGCCTCCACCACCTCCCTGGGCAGCATTATCACTCTTTTAAAGAAGAAATTATTTCCATACATCTAACCTGAATTTCCTCCTCTCTCTTCAGAGAAGCAGGCCAAAACCTGAGAGAAATGTTAACCCCTCCATTTGAGTTGAGCCTTATCCGAGGTTACTGGCCCGGACAAAACCAGACTCTTACCTTTACATCCCTGTCCTCCTCATTTATGCCTAAGAATTGTATTTGCTTTGCAGATACCCGTGTGCTTGTACTCTATGTAAGAGAAGTTCCTCTGCCTGCCCTACTGACATACAGCTGTGGTTCAGGATGGATTTCACTCACCAGCAGCACAGCAGGAATTTGAGGGCTGCATTTTTCTTTCCCAAACTGGAGACAAAAGCTACCAAGCGTTTCTGCTGCTTTGAACTTAGCGGACAAACTGAGGAAAAGAAATCTCAGTAACTTGGGACAAATTTTACCTCCTGCAAAGGGTGAAACGGGCCCAGTGCAGAGACGATTTAAAGGAAAAAAAAAATAAGCAGAAAAAAAAAAAAGCCGAAAAAAAGCCATCCATTCCTCTCCTGTAGACTCTGTGAAGCCTGAAGCATCACCCAGCGTTTGCAGAGATCTCCCACTGTGGGGAGCTGCAGACCACAGTGCCCTCTGCTCACCCAGGCCAAAAGAAAACGGAGGGGCATTACTACAGCAGGTAGGAGGTGGATGTCAAGTTTCCACCTGGAGAATGTGTAACAAATGCTGTGGCGAATGGGGAGTCAAAGAGACGCAAACCCATATGCCAGAGTTAAACCGGCGCCCTGAACGAGCTTCTGGCACGTCTGGTGTTGCATGCTATCCAGAGAGCTGCAGGTAGCTGACGCCCTGAAGGAATGCCAGCTTTTCCCTTCTTCAGAAACGCTCACAGCTCTTTGTGTGCTGCTCCTGATGGAGGAATTCCCTTCCTGACCCCCAGCAGGCGATCGGTTCAGGCATGAGCCCTGAATGGCAGCCTGCTATTCCAGCCCAAACAGGCTCTTTTTAACCGTTCACATTGACACCAGGTTGTGAGCGGCTGTTAAGAACAAATCTGCTTGTTTAAAAGTACTGCCGTGGTTAAAAAGCTCATGGACATACGCAGATGATGGTTATTCGCCTAGCAGAGAGCACTGAGAAAAAATAAATATCTGTCAGAAGAACACTTGAATGAAGTGTGACAAAATAGCACAAAGATTTCAACATGAGCTGAATGCGGACGGAACGGCTGAACTCCGCCACAAGCTGCTGGGTCCCAACAAAAAGCCTTCACAGGAATGGGGGATGGTGCAACACAGAAAGCCACAGAGGAGCAAATCAGCCAGCTGCAGAAGAGATGCTGCTCCTTAGGATACCTGCAGGGCTGACGTGTGTTTGGAGATTTAGCTGGAGTACTCACTCACCTACAAGACTCAAGGGTGCACGAAGACACTGACCTCTCAAAAGGTCAAATTCTTAATAAGCAGCAGGGTGAAGAAAGCACAAGAAACAGCTTGTTTCTCAAATTCCAGGTGGGACGAATCCAGCCCTGTAAGCAACAGTGCCACGCTCAGTCCTGCTTGGTGTTGGCTGCTGGGCTGAATTGGATCCAGGCAGTTCCAGGCAGGTTGGTTCAGTTCGTACCCTCCACTCCCAAACTGTTAATATTTTTCCAACTTTTGGTCTAATAATAAAAACGACAGTGCAAAGAACATAGGGCAGATAGATGGAAGTTGAATCATCTGATAAGGATACTAATGAGACGGGCCTTTCTTTCTGGTAGGAGGGTTGACTTGAGTTCACTCACAAGGCTGTTTCATTTAAGTCGGTTTGTTTAGGTTCAGGATACAGGAGATGAAGTATACAAAAAGCATACAGATACAGCAGCGAAAGAATTGTGATCCCCACAGCCTACCAGGTTGAACTAGCAAGTACTTTTGCTGTACAAGTATGAAGTCTTTCTTTCCTTTTTTACTGTATCTGATGCATTTTCACACACGATGAGTGCATAATGTGTTGAAAATGTGGTTGAGCACAAGCACTGGTGATACGTGACACATAAAATGAGGCTGAGTTTATATCAGTTCTCTTTCCCATCTGCCTCTCATGTCTATCACCAGCTCCCTCCTCTACTTCAGAACTTCTCCTCTCCCTCTCTCTGCAGCTGATTTTGGTAGCTTATCTCGAGGAATCCATTTTTTGTACTTTTAGGAGATTCAGTTCATCCAAATGACAGAAATGTGAAGGTTGGATATTCAGAAAAAAACTTCTCCAGAAGAGTGGTTGGGCACTGAACCAGGCTGCCCGTTGGGGTGATGGAAGTCACCGTCCCTGGAGGTGTTCAAGGACATGGAGATGTGGTGCTCAGGGACATGATTTAGTGGGCAGTATTGGTGGTAGGCAGACGGTTGGACTAGGTGATCTTAGAGGTCTTTTCCAACCTTAATGATTCTATGATCCTATGACCAAAAAACAAAGCTACACTTGAGTGTCTGCTCCTTACTTCAGAGGGAGTGAGCACCTGAGAGCAAAGAGTCTTCTTCCAAATACCCACAGAACTTGGTGGGCCACAGCACTTCGGCTCAAAGCTCCCTCACCCACTGTGGGAACGGCCCAGACCTTTATCGAGTTCATATAGCCTAAAATAGGATAACTGCATTCCTGGCAACAGCTGAAGAGCTCTTAAGTAAACAGTTTCAAGGAAAAGTTGATGAAGAGGGACAACAACTGCATATTTCAAATCTCTGAGCATGGCTGTCCGTGCTTATGACAAGCTGCAGTGATTTCTTTTTCATTCTCCTCCCATCACTTCTTCCGCAGCCCCGTGTTCAGTGTCACTGGCTGTATTAGCAGCACAGAAGGTACAGGAGATATTTATCTCTAGGATGACACCAAAGTCAGAAAACATTTGCATAAAAGCACACACCAACATCCCATTAATTTCAGTAGAATTGAAATCATGCTGATATGAGGCCACAGTTTATGTCTCATTCTGATTCTAACCAGTAGTAGTTTTTCTTTCATAATTGTATGCAGGCACACACAGGTATTGAAGTAAATGGAACAGGAAATGTATCAACTGCAAAACAAAACTGTTGGAAGAAAACGTTGGCTAATAATCATTTATCTCTCAATGGCAAAAGGTATTTTAGCAAGATACATGTCGACACTTTAGACGAAAAGCAGAATATGAAGAAATGAGAGATTTATCACTTTTAGATCTTCTGTTGTTAAGGGAGTTAAACTTTCTGTGTCCCATCATTAGAAAAATCCCTACATCTTCCTATCAGAGTGGATGAAAAATAAAGTGGCAGCTCACAGACGAGACAGTGCATACATTGGATTCGATTAACACCGAATCTTCTAGATTTTAAGGTCCCTGTAGGAACTGCCTTTCTGGACAATCTTGGGTGCTACTCTAATACAAATGTAACATTTGCAGCACATATCAAACCTCTGTATTCTCATCTGCAAAAGGAAACAAACTGTGGAATTGGCAGAACATAATCTGCTTATGCCTCGAGGAGAGCACACTCAGATGCAACAAAACAATCTGTGGTTGCTGTAACAGCAAAATCCCCAAAGGAATACAAAGAGGGGGAGGGGGGGGTTGGGCAGATGGGGGGAGTCACGGAAGGTGGGACTCAATGCCAAAGCTGTTGGATATGTTACTGTACTGTGTGTGAAGTACAAAATGTTTGCAACAAGCTCCACATGGTAAATCCAGTGAGATATGAGTGCATTTAAACATCCCGAGTCTTCTGAAAGCTGTAAACAGGAAAAATATGCTTAAAGCCAGAAAAGATAGGGTAATGGAGGAACACATGTTGTGTAAGTTAAACAAGGTCAGCAAGGGTTGGAGCAGCCCAGTCTAGAAGCAGCATGGCAGAACGGTACCCTCCCACAGCCCAGATGCAAAGAGATGAAAAGATACATATATTTCAACCTATATTTGATGCAAATCCTAAAGTAGAATTCCATTTGGAAAAAACTGAAACGAGAAGCCTAAAGGGGCAGAGAAAGGAGGAAACATCATCCCATCTACAGAAGACCAAGTCTCACCCTGAGGGACTGCATGGTCCCACAGCTACCCCAAGCAATGCAAAGAAGAGACTGCTCTTGGCAAACCAGCTCGGTCAGCTGCTTTGAGCCAGAGCATGGGCACTGAAAAGGGAGGATGTTTGCTCACTGCTCTCCACATTTCCTTATGATCATCTTTTGTAGATACTCAAAGTAGTACAACTGCAACAGTAATATGTATTCCAGTCAAAGATGTCCTTGCCTGCCTGCATGGACATTGGATGGGATGATCTTCAAAGGTTCCTTCCAACACAAACCATTCTATTATTCTATGAGGAATCTAATCTTACCAAATCTAATTCTCCCCTTTATTTCTGTCTGGTAAGAAAGCAATTTCCCAATGATGTGACAGTCACAGGGCACCTTTGGGAGCAACAATTCATTAAACAGAGTGAAATAGCAAATACTCTCAGACATCAATTAAACTAGCTCGTTAAAACTGGAGATAAGCTTCACACCTTCCTGCAAACAGCTGTTTTAGGGACCGGTGGGGCAACAGATGAACTTCTTCAGGTCTCTTTAGTGGGTGATACACCACTGCCTGAAGGCAAAAAGCAGGAGTGTAAAATTAGCTACTGACCCTGAAAACACTGTCTCATTCCATCATTCAGAAATTAATATGGTTAAACTAAACGTACTGGAAATAAATAAGTCATTTGTAGGGGACAGTTTAAAAAGGATGGTTTGGGGATTCAGAACTTTGGGCTGTTATTTAAGTTATTTGCTGGGCATGTTGCAAAAATATGTACTCCTATGACTGTGCGTGCAACAGAGGGAGTGCACGACTGAGTCCAGAAGTTAGTATGTGCTTCAGACCTAAGTCTCCTCAAGAGTTTTTATGAGCATTTAATTACAAATGCATTGCTCTGGGATGGGGCAAACATTTCTTTGCCAAATGCAACCAACCTTCACATTCTGACTGCAACATTTCTTCTTTTTTTGGTATTTTTTGTGGTCTTCCAACAAACATTTGTAATTTCTGTGTTGCCTACATCAACGCTTTAATACATAAATTAAAATTAATTAGTTAAGCTCAGGATCTTGCCTAGCAGCATTTCCTGTTCAGTGATTCGCATCAGCGTGGGCTGAGTGTTATTGGAATGCCCGAAATCTGTAATTGCATTGCATGTGAACACAACTGATCTTAGGTTCAAGGCAGTGAGTTAACGCCCACTCCCCTTTAATGAAGTAAGTCTTTTAAGGGATCCGTGGAGAAAAAGTTAACAGAACTAATACTTTGGACTGTATGGCTTATGGGAGTCCCTTTACTGATCAGCATAAACCTTGATACTTCTGCAAGAGCTCTTGTAGCAAATAAACGTCAGCAACAGTTGGGCTCATTTGGATGTGAGTTCTGCTCTCCTCTGGCGATAGCTAAGGGAACACTTTTTCCTCAAAACAATGTGCCCGGCTCTCATTAACAGTCTGATTTTCATATCACCTACCAGCAACATCTGGAGCAACTCTACTGACACTAATAACAACAGGGTAAATGCAGGAGAAATGAACATACTGAGAACCACAGGCACTGAAAGTTTTGTGTCTATTTATAGAAGATCCAGGTTTGGCCTGGTTGATCTAATTCTCATGTGTATTCATGAAAAACAAGTATGTATAATGCAGAGGGAGAATAATGTCAACTTGAAGAGAATGCACACTGAAATATTTTTGGCTGCTTGCAATCTCCTCATCTCTTATTTACCACGTGAATGCAAATTGCTTTAATATTATTTTTCCCTCAATATAGATAAACTTGAAAATGCCTTTACCCACTTAAGCACTTCCTTCTTTTCTGCCAGGCTTATGACATATCCTTCAGAAGAACACAATCTGCAAGCTGTACCATATACCCACACAGAATCATAGAATTGAGTTGGAAGGGACCCTATAAGGCCACCTAGGTCAACCACCCTGCAGTGAACAGGGACACCTACAGTTCTATCAGGTGCTCAGAGCCCCATCCAGCCTGACCTTGGGTGTCTCCAAGGACGGGGCATCCACCACCTCTCAGGGCAACCTGTGCCAGTGCCTCACCATACTTACTGTAAAAAACTCCTTCCTTATATCCAATTTAACTCTCTCCTTCTTTAGTTGGAAACCATTTCCCCTCATCCTATCGCAACAGACTCTGCTACAGAGTCCACGCCGTTCCTTCTTACAGCCCCTCTTTAGACACTGAAAGGCTGCTCTCAGGTCACCTTGGAGTCTTGTCTGCCCCAGACAGAACAGCCCCAGCTCTCTCAGCCTGTCCTTTTAAGAGAGGTGTTCCATCCCTTCAATCACCTTTGTGGCCCTCCTCTGGACACTCTCCAACAGGTCCTCATCTCTCCTGAACTGAGAACTCCACATCTGGACGCAGTAATCCAGATGAGGTCTCAACCAGTGCAGAGCAGAGGGGCAGGATCACCTCCCTCGCCCTGCTGGCCAGGGCAGTTGCATGTGAAGTCTGAGGCAAAAAAAGCTGTTGAGTAGCTCAGCCTATTCCTTGCCTGTTGTTACCAGCCTGCCTGTATTGCTCACTTGGGGGGATGGGGGGAGTACGACCTCCTGTACTTTCCTTTTCCGGTTGATGAAAAAAATGCACGAAAGAGCACAGATTTACTGTTTTCACATTCCAATCTAAATGAACCCCAATCTGCTCTGCTCTGGAAAGCGAGCAGTGGGCTGATTAATCAGTGGCTAACGTGGCCGCAGGCTCCTGAACTGGTGCTACATTCGTTCTGGCCAGTTTTACAGCACAAATATGTGAACTCAAGTCTCTCTAGATCAATTTCCTTAGATACAGTATGTGCATAACAAACAAACAAAAAGGTGATACACCCAAATATACAGATGGTGTTGGGGCAGTGATTCGGTGTGCTAAACTGAGTTCAGATTGCTATATGTGACAACAAATCCCTTGATGCATCACTTAGACCAGTTTCAAAATTACCCCTGACTTTGAGTGCCTGCTTTGCAGCACTTTGTGTCACATTTTTGGACAGTTTTCAGGAGATGGCGAGGACTTCAATAACAAAATGAAAACAAAAAGACCAAAACCAAGCAACACACCACATCTCAATTTAAAGTCATAGAAATGTTATGGCAATTTTGTCTTCCTGATTTAATGACTGGGGGGTCTCTTTCAAGAGGCAATCCATGAGAATTGTATTCTACAATTATGTAGAATATATGCATTCTACAGTGAATACATATATACTTGTAGAATAACTATATTCTGCAAGAATATACATTTCACATGTGATGGGAAATTATAAGTAATCTTTGTCCATCTTTTCCATGCCACTCCCCATTGCAGTAACTGAATAGTCCCAATCCGGTCAATCGTTCCTTATATGTAAGCCATTCTGTCCCTTTAATCATTCTTACTGCCCTTCTCTGAGCTCTTTGCCAGAGCATTTTGCAGGGCATTTATGATAAGCAGAGGAAAGAATAACTCTCAGCACAGATCCTTCCATAACTTCACTGGCAAAATCCCTCCATTCACGTCAAGGCTTTGTTTCTCACCTTTTGTTTACTGACATACCCATCATACCCATACCAGGATCTTCCCTCCTCTATCACAGCTGCTTTGTCTCCTAAAAAGCCTCTGTGGAGGGCAGCCTCATAAATTTGTCAAAATATAATTAGTTGGTATAAACCAAACCACACTGCTCAGGGTATTTTTGATCCCTTTTGGGACTTAGAAACCACAGGGCTCATGGAAGCCTTTAGAGATGCCATATGGACTCTTCCCATCAGAATCTTTTTATGATGGTCAACCACTGCCTACCTTGGGGTCTGCAGTTACTGAGAGAGTTTTATGTGTCAATTCACACAGCGTAAGCAGTACAGTTCCTTAATCCCAAATTCCCCTACAGCTCACAGGTGGATGATTGCACTGTCTACTATACCTTAACATCTTCCACAGTATCTTCAATGTTAGACATATTCTTTCCTGAATTTACCCCAGAGAATCCTATGGCAGTCCCACCTGTTTCTTCCACTGCAAACAGTGCAAAAAATTAATTTGGTGTATGTATAGTGGAGTGCCAAGCAACTCCAATGGCTCCTTTTTATACTGGGATCATCAAAAACCCTACAGAACCTCTGGCCAGTTTTTACTCTTGATACATTTGAAGAATTCAGGTCTGGATTTGAAACCTTCAGTCAGTCATCCC